>NC_056735.1:1270059488-1270079488 GCF_019279795.1 Protopterus annectens
AGGTAAGGAAGATGTCTACAAGGAATCTAACTGTGCTATTTATGCACATACTGTTATAAGGTATAGTATATAAGATGATCATAATATTGTTATTGCATCTTAAGTGATATAACTGCACAGTTTTCCTCTTTCGTTGTAACTTAGTCCACTTCCTAGTGGTCCACTTCCATAAAATAAAAATAAATGTAACTTGGAGTATTTTACTCATGTACCTCAGTTCCCAAGTTTACAGTGAGCCCATGGGGTGATAATTCATAAGGACATTTTAAGGATGTATTTCAACAGGAAGTAAAGTTATCATGAGAAACAATCTTCCTAAGTAGACACCAGGACTGCATAAAGAAAAGAACATAAGAGATGCATCAGACATAAAACAGTCTTACATTAATGAAACAGACTATAAGCTATGAGTTATGAACAAGTGGAGGTGACTAGCTGTTACAGTGAAATTCATGGTGGACCAAATCTGACACCTGCAAATGTTCACTTCAAAAAATCTAGTGGTAAGAAAAGGTAAAAGATAAACATTAAAAGTAACAAAGCATATTTTGACAGAGTGAAATAATGAGAGTGGATCGATTAAGTATGCCATTTATAAGTTTTCAATCAGTTAGCAAACAAATGAGGTGTATTGATTGATGAAAAACTGACATTGTAATACCGTTTACATTTCTGTCTATAGAGGATGGGCCTTTAATGACATATGGTTGGAACTTTTGGTGAAGCAACTCTAGTAATGTCTGTCAGGTGCCAGCAAAAAGGTGATCTTATTACTCAGTGTCATTGCTGCAATTTAATTAATCACGTAGAAAGTTTATTCTTTGTTTGCATTAGCAAAACCAGAAGAAGATGTTAGAAGGTATATATGAAGTTAGGAAACTTCAGGGAACTCTCCGACTATAAAATAAATGAAGACAAAACCAGTAGTGGAAAACAACCGGAAACCATTTAGCAAAATGACCAATGACTTAATTTGGTTGGGTGAGACACCCAAATAAGAGAAGAAAGACTTCTGCTTCATAAGTAAAAAGATGGCTTGAAATTCTCCAACTTGTGAAGGTATAAAAGGGCAGTATAGCTGGCATACTTAGCCAAATATCAAGCTCCTAACTATGGCATGGTATGGGAAAAGATACTTTTGAAAAAAACAAATAGTTAAGTGCCAAAGACCCTTACAAACTTAGAAAGTTGATAGAAGAACAGGGTTTGTATTAAAATAACAATATATAGGGAAGGATTCATAATCTTCTTTCAGCTGTTCCCATTAGGGGTCGCCACAGCGGATCATCTGTTTTCATTTCTTCCTGTCCTCTGCATCTTGCTCTGTCACACCAACCACCTGCATGTTCTCTCTCACCACATCCATAAACCTTATAGGTTCATAGGTTCATAGCTTGGTACTGGGCTATCTGCCCGAAGGCATATATTAGCCCAGCCAGGTTGTGCGGTATTCACCGCCCCTTTAATAGTTCCCTAGACCCTTGTACTAGCAGCTAGTACCCTTGGCCCCTATATAGTAGTGCAGTTGGTGTGATCCCTGGTGTGAACTTTCTGTTACCCATCCACTTATCAAGGTTCCTCTTGAAGAGTGATAGTGAGGGGCTCTGTCTTATGTAGATCGGGACCCTGTTCCATAGTAAGGGAAGTCTCTGCGAAGGGAATCTGTCCCTCCAGCATTTTCTATTCATTGTTGTGTTGAGGTTTATATCCCTAGAGCGTGTAGCTCGAGTAGATTTGGTTTTGCTAAGATGGAGCATGTTCAACAATTCTGGGTTGGACATGGCTCTGTACGTTAGACAGAGATCACCTCTGAGAAAGCAGTATGCAACAGAGAACAGTCTTAGCTTTTTCAATTGTGCTGCATAGGGCAACTGTTTGAGGCCAGTAATCCTCTTGGTTAGGTATGTCTGTGGTCTCTAAAGCTGCTGGAGATGTCTAGCCAGGTGCATTCCAATTGCTGCATTGTACTCAATAATGGGTCTGATGAGGGAAGAGTAGAGGGGCACCACTGCATCCTTAGATCTTGATGCGAACCCTTTTGTGATCAGATGGGTCACATAGAAGGATTTTCTAACCACTTTGTCAACATGGTTATCAAAGGAAAGCTGACTATCTACTTGGGTCCCTAGATCCCTTATTTCTTCTTCAGATTTCAGGGGATTACCTCCTATGTTGTAGTTTGCGGGTACTCTGTTTTTTTCCAAAGGGGATTACTACACATTTTTTTGCATTTAGCTTGAGAACATGGCTTTGACACCATGCATCAGTCTCATTTAGGCCCTTCTGGAGGATCTCCATGTCGGCCGGAGACTCTATTATAGTACCCAGTTTGCAGTCATCCGCAAACTTAGTCAGCCACAGCCCTTCCATGCTTGCCTGTACTTCTGAGAAGTATATGCCAAACAGGAGGGGCCCCAGGACAGAGGCCTGAGGCACACCACTTGTTACTGGTCTGGATTCAGACATAGATCCCGCTACTCTTACTTTATGGGATCTGTCTGAGAGCCAGTTTGCAATCCATCTTGTGACGTAAGGGTTTATGGCCAGGCTGGTGAGCTTATCAATAATATCTGAATGGGGAATGGTGTCAAATGCTTTAGCAAGGTCAAGGTAAGCCGTGTGTACCTCCTTTCCCTTATCTATAGCCTGAGTAACTGTCTCAAAGAAATCCACCAGGTTCAGGAGGCATGATCTGCTCTTGACGAAGCTGAACTGTGTGGGGTCCAGCGACTGGAGGTTCCCAATCTCTCCATTTATGAGTTCCATAATGATTCGCTCCATAGCCTTACAGATCAGACTGGTCAGGCTTATTGGTCGGTAGTTCCCAGGGTCAGTTGTTGCCCCACCCTTGTGTAGTGGGACCACCGTTGCCATGCGCCATTCTATGGGCACATATCCTGTGGAGAGGCTGAGACTTAATAGGGTATTAAGATGCGGGTTTAATTCCTTTTGGAGCTCGTGTATGACACAGCCTGGGACACAATCTGGTCCCATGGTGGCAGTGTTTTTAGCTTTAGATAGAGCCTTGTTAACCAACATATCAGTAATAATTGGACTTACACAATCCCCTGGGATGGTAATAGGCCCTGTAGGTGGTGAGGGGGGAGGGATATGCACTGAACCTGTCAGCCAAGACGTTGACAATGTCAGAAGGGTCAGTGTATTTTGTTTCATTTTGTACTAGCTCAGAACAGACCTGAGCGTTGTCATTTAGGTTTTTGACATAGCCATAGAAGGCCTTATGGTTATCCTTGGCATCCTTGGCAACTTTCTTTTCAAAATTGTCTTTGGTTGACTTGATGAGGGCCCTCAATTTCTTACTAATGCTGATCAGGGATGATTTTTCTACTTGAGATTTGGCCTTTTTTGTATAAGTCTCCTCCTTTTATTGTAAAGTTTGCTTATGGCCGGGGTATACCAGACTGGTTTCTTCTTGCTTGAGGAAGGAGTCTTGGTTTTAATTGGGATAGCATGGTCCATGCAATCCTGAAGATGCATATAGAGTGCCTTGGTGTAGGATTCCGCATCCTGGATATCATTATCCTTCTGCAAGGGAATAGTGAAGCCTTCCACTTTGGATGCCAGTAGTTTGAAGTTTGCTTTGGAAAGGTTTTTGACTATGGTTTCTTTGACTGGGGGAGGCGGAGGGGTGAGGATGTCCAGGGTTATCAGTTTGTGGTCGGATCTGACCAAGGAGGGAGTGATAATGGGTGTGGTACAATGGGCGCCCATATTTGTGATGATTAAATCCAATATGTTGTCCCCTCTAGTGGGGGAACATACTAGTTGTTCAAGGGCATTTGAATTTATAAATTCTATGAATCGCTGAGCATAGGAGTTGGAACATTGGTAGTTCACCCAGTCTATACCAGGGTAGTTGAAATCACCCAAGATTATGGTGTTGTGTAGGACCTTTAAATTTTCCAATGTCTCAAGGAATGCAGAGTGAACATCTTGGGACATGGTGGGTGATCTATAACCGGCTACGACTTGAAATTTGGGTTTGCCTGCTGATAGTTGCACATGGATGATCTCTGGGGCATCATGCTGCGCTACTAACCTGGAGATATGGGTATCTTAGGCCTTCCTCTTTACCTGTTACCTGGTAGCTTAATCCGTAGCATCTTTTTCCCAATATACTCAGCATCCCTCCTCAGCATATGTCCAAACTAATGCAATCTTACTTCTCTGGCTTTGTCTCCAAACCTTCCAACCTGGGCTTAACCTCTAATATACTTATTCCTAATCCTGTCCACCCTCATCACACCCAGTGCAAATCTTAACATCTTTAATTCTGCCATATCCAGCTTTAACTCCTGCCTTTTTGTCAATGCCACTGTCTCCAACCCATATAACATAGCTGGTCTCACTACCCTCTTGTAGACCTTCTCTTTCACTCTTACTAGCACTCGTCTGTCACAAATCACTCCTGACACTCTTCTCCACCCACTCCATCCTGCCTGTACTCTATTCTTTACCTCTATTCCACACTCACCCTTACTATGAACTATTGATCCCAAGTATTTAAAATCATCCACCTTCGCCACCTCTACTCCTTGCATCCTCACCATTCTTCTATCCTCCCTCTCATTCACACACATATTTTCTGTCTTAGTCCTGCTGACCTTCATTCCTCTTCTCTCTAGAGCATATCTCCATCACTCCAGGGTCTCCTCCACCTGTTCCCTACTCTCACTACAGATCACAGTGCCATCTGCAAACATCATAGTCCACGGGGACTCCTGTCTGATCTCGTCTGTCAACCTGTCAATCTCCATTGCAAATAAGAAAGGGCTCAGAGCCGAACCTTGATGTAATCCCACCTCCACCTTAAACGCATCCATCACTCCCACTGCAGACTTCACCACTGTCCCACTACCCTCGTACATATTCTGTACCACTCTTACATACTTCTCTGACACTCCTGACTTCCTCATACAATACCACAACTCCTCTCTAGGCACCCTGTCATATGCTTTCTCCAAGTCTATAAAAACACAATGCAACTCCTTCTGACCTTCTCTGTACTTCTCCATCAACAATCTCAGAGCAAACATCACATCTGTAGTGCTCTTTCCCAGCATGAAACCATACTGCTGATCACTAATCATCACGTCCCTTCTTAACCTAGCTTACACTACTCTTTCCCATAACTTCATGCTGTGACTGATCAATTTAATTCCTCTGTAGTTACTACAGTTCTGCACATCACCCTTATTCTTAAAAATCAGTACCAAAACACTTTTTCTCCATTCCTCAGGCATCCTCTCACTTTCCAAGATTTCATTAAACAATCTGGTTAAAAACTCCACTGCCATTTCACCTAAACACCACCATGTGTCTACAGGTATGTCATCTGGACTAACAGCATTTCCATTCTTCATCCTCTTCATTGCTTTCCTTACTTCCTCCTTGCTAATCCATTGTACTTCATGATTCACTATCCCCACATCATCCAACCTTCTCTCCCTCTCATTCTCTTCATTCATCAACCCCTCAAAGTAATCTGTCCATCTGCTCAACACATTCTCCTTACTTGTGAGTATGTTTCCCTCATTATCCTTTATCACCTTTACCTGCTGCACATCTTTCCTAGCTCAGTCCCTCTGTCTAGCCAATTGGTACAGGTCCTTTTCTCCCTCCTAAGTGTCCAACCTTTCATACAACTCTTCATATGCCTTATCCTTAGCCTTCGCCACCTCTCTCTTGCCATACACCTCATCTCCTTATACTCCTGTCTACTTTCTTCATCTGTCTGACAATCCCACTTCTTCTTTGCCAACCTCTTTCTCTGTATGCTGTCCTGTACTTCCTCATTCCACCACCATGTCTCCTTGTCGTCCTTCCTCTGTCCAGATGTCATACCAAGCACCTTTCTAGCAGTCTCCCTTACTAGCTCTGCTGTAGTTACTCAGCTATTTGGCAACTCTTCACTGTCACCCAGTGCCTGTCTTAACTCTTCCCTGAACTCCACCTCACAATTACCCTTTTTCAATTTCCACCATTTGATCCTTGGTGCTGCCCTCACACTCCTCCTCATCTTCTTGATCACCAACGTCATCCTATAAACCACTATCCTATGCTGCCTAAATACACTTTCCCCAGTCACCACTTTACAGTCTCCAATCTCCTTCAAACTGACCTTCCTGCATAAGATATAATCCACCTGTGTGCATCTTCCTCCACTCTTGTATGTCACCCTATGCTCTTCCCTCTTGTTAAAATATGCATTCACCACAGCCATGTCCATCCTTTTCACAAAATCCACTACCATCTGACCTTCTGCATTCCTTTGTTTAACACCATACCTACCCATCACTTCCTCATTCCTTCTGTTCCCTTCACCAACATTCCCATTGAAATCTGCTCCAATCACCACTCTCTCATCCTTGGGTATAGTCATCACCACTTCATCCAACTCACTCCAAGATTATTCTTTCTCATCCATTGCACACCCAGCTCTTGGAGCATATGCACTAATAACATTTATCATTACACCATCAATTTCCAGCTTCATATACATCACTCTATCTGACACTCTTTTCACCTCCAAAACTCTCTTAGCATACTGTTCCTTCAGGATAACTCCTATGCCATTTCTCCTCTCATCCACACCATGATAAAACAATTTGAACCCACCTCCAATACACCTAGCCTTATTCCCCTTCCATCTGGTCTCTTGAACACACAATATACCAACTATCCTTCTGTCCATCATATCGGCTAACTCTCTCCTTATACCAGTCATACTGCCAACATTCAAAGTTCTGACCCTCACTACCACAGTCCTAGCCTTTCTCCTCTCTTCCTGCCTTTGGCCATGCCTTCCCCCTCTTCTCCTCCTTTGGCCAACAGTAGCCCAATTTCCACCAGCACTTGTTGGCTAACAGCACTGGTGGCAGTCGTTGTTAACCTGGGCCTAGGGTGACATACAAGAGTGGAGGAAGATGCACACAGGTGGATTATATCTTATGTTGGAGGGCCAGTTTGAAGGAGATTGGAGACTGTAAAGTGGTGACCAGAGAAAGTGTAGTTAGGCAGCATAGGATGGTGGTTTGTAGGATGATGTTGGTGATTAAGAAGAGGAGGAGGAGTGTGAGGGCAGCACCAAGGATCAAATGGTGGAAATTGAAAAAGGGTAATTGTGAGGTGGAGTTCAGGGATGAGTTAAGACAGGCAGTGGGTGGCAGTGAAGAGTTACCAAATAGCTGGGTAACTACAGCAGAGCTAGTAAGGGAGATGGCTAGAAAGTTGCTTGGTATCACATCTGGACAGAGGAAGGATGACAAGGAGACATGGTGGTGGAATGAGGAAGTACAGGAGAGTATACAGAGAAAGAGGTTGGCAAAGAAGAAGTGGAATTGTCAGACAGATGAAGAAAGTAGACAGGAGTATAAGGAGATGAGGTGCATGGCAAATATAGAGGTGGCGAAGGCTAAGGATAAGGCATATGAAGAGTTGTATGAAAGGTTGGACACTAAGGAGGGAGAAAAGGACCTGTACCGATTGGCTAGACAGAGGGACCGAGCTAGGAAAAATGTGCAGCAGGTAAAGGTGATAAAGGATAATGAGGAAAATATACTCACAAGTGAGGAGAGTGTGTTGAGGAGATGGAAAGAGTACTTTGAGGGGTTGATGAATGAAGAGAATGAAAGGGAGAGAAGGTTGGATGATGTGGGCATAGTGAATCATGAAGTGCAATGGATTAGCAAGGAGGAAGTAAGGATAGCTATGAAGAGAATGAAGAATGGAAAGGTTGTTGGCCCAGATGACATACCTGTAGAAGCATGGAGGTGTTTAGGTGAAATGGCAGTGGAGTTTTTAACCAGATTGTTTAATGAAATCTTGGAAAGTGAGAGGATGCCTGAGGAATGGAGAAAAAGTGTTTTGGTACCAATTTTTAAGAATAAGGGTGATGTGCAGAGCTATAGTAACTACAGAGGGATTAAATTGATCAGTCACAGCATGAAGTTATGGGAAAGAGTAGTGGAAGCTAGGTTAAGAAGGGACGTGATGATTAGTGATCAGCAGTATGGTTTCATGCCGGGAAAGAGCACTACAGATGCGATGTTTGCTCTGAGAGTGTTGATGGAAAAGTACAGAGAATGTCAGAAGGAGTTACATTGTGTTTTTGTAGACTTAGAGAAAGTATATGACAGGGTGTCTAGAGAGGAGTTGTGGTATTGTATGAGGAAGTCAGGAGTGTCAGAGAAGTAGGTAAGAGTGGTACAGGATATGTATGAGGGTAGTGTGACAGCGGTGAGGTCTGCGGTGAGAGTGACAGATGCATTTAAGGTGGAGGTGGGGTTACATCAAGGATCAGCTCTGAGCCCTTTCTTATTTGAAATGGTCAAGTGAAATGAAAAAGCAAACCAAAAAAGTCCACAACAGGTATCCAACGTCCGAAAAAAACACCAAGTCAACGAGCCTGAACGCTAATTTTATTTGGTACAAAAGAGCGTTTTCGCTACTAAAAACCGCAGCTTCCTCAGAGATTCAACAGTTAGTCGTAATGTGACTATGTCAGTAATTACAAAGTTAAAAAACTTTTAAATAACAGGAAGTGACAAAACAACATCAGGAATGGTCATCAAAGCGCATGCAAACGGCGCATGTTCATTACAGTTAAAAAGTCAACTTTTTTTTAAAAATCACTTTAAGGACAACATATCTGGTAAAACAAAAAGTCAATTCTTTAAAAGAGATTTTTTCTAGAAATTTAAACACAAAAAACCTAATAAGCCACTAATATTTTCATTGTAAAAGCAAGTGTATGCAATGTACAAGAACCCTAATGTTTTTCTTTATTATGTTAATTTTCGATTTTAATTTTTACCTACTTGAGGAAAACCCCTCAAAAAATATATTAAAATAGTAAATAATAATAGACTAACACTGATACTAATGGTAAGTTAACCTATCTCAAATAGCTCCGTAATTTAAGAACTGCAGCTATATTACAGTTTTCATTTAAACCGGGAGCTCTGAACGCATCTAAAGAAAGTTGCCATTCAAGCTCCCGGTTTTCTAAAAAAAGAGATGTTGGGCCACCTCTAACATCTGTTAGATCTAAAATTGAAAATTAACATAATAAAGAAAAACATTAGGGTTCTTGTACATTATATACACTTGCTTTTACAATGAAAATATTAGTGGCTTATTAGGTTTTTTGTGTTTAAATTTCTAGAAAAAATCTCTTTTAAAGAATTGACTTTTTGTTTTACCAGATATGTTGTCCTTAAAGTGATTTTTAAAAAAAGTTGACTTTTTAACTGTAATGAACATGCGCCGTTTGCATGCGCTTTGATGACCATTCCTGATGTTGTTTTGTCACTTCCTGTTATTTAAAAGTTTTTTAACT
Organism: Protopterus annectens; assembly: GCF_019279795.1. Lineage (NCBI taxonomy): Eukaryota > Metazoa > Chordata > Ceratodontiformes > Protopteridae > Protopterus > Protopterus annectens. The sequence continues at coordinate 1,270,068,850 of NC_056735.1, forward strand.
TTGTAATTACTGACATAGTCACATTACGACTAACTGCTGAATCTCTGAGGAAGCTGCGGTATTTAGTAGCGAAAACGCTCTTTTGTACCAAATAAAATTAGCGTTCAGGCTCGTTGACTTGGTGGTTTTTTCGGACGTTGGATACCTGTTGTGGACTTTTTTATTTGAAATGGTGATGGACAAGTTGCCAGATGAGATCAGACAGGAGTCCCCGTGGACTATGATGTTTGCAGATTACATTGTGATCTGTAGTGAGAGTAGGGAACAGGTGGAGGAGACCCTGGAGAGATGAAGATATGCTCTACAGAGAAGAGGAATGAAGGTCAGCAGGAATAAGACAGAATATATGTGTGTGAATGAGAGGGAGGATAGAGGAATGGTGAGGATGCAAGGAGTAGAGGTGGCGAAGGTGGATGAGTTTAAATACTTGGAGTCAATAGTTCAGAGTAACGGTGAGTGTGGAAGAGAGGTGAAGAAGAGAGTACAGGCAGGATGGAGTGGGTGGAGAAGAGTGTCAGGAGTGATTTGTGACAGACGAGTACCTGTAAGAGTGAAAAGGAAGGTCTATAAGAGGGTAGTGAGACCAGCTATGTTATATGGGTTGGAGACAGTGGCATTGACAAAAAGGCAGGAGTTTGAGCTGGATGTGGCAGAATTAAAGATGTTAAGATTTGCACTGGGTGTGACGAGGGTGGACAGGATTAGGAATAAGTATATTAGAGGGTCAGCCCAGGTTGGAAGGTTTGGAGACAAAGCCAGAGAGGCAAGATTGCATTGGTTTGGACATATGCTGAGGAGGGATGCTGAGTATATTGGGAAAAAGATGCTAAGGATGAAGCTATCAGGTAACAGGAAAAGAGGAAGGCCTAAGATACCCATATCTCCAGGTTAGTAGCGCAGCATGATGCCCCAGAGATCATCCATGTGCAACTATCAGCAGGCAAAACCACATTTCAAGTCTAATTTTGAAATGTTTTTTTTCATGACAGACCAATATATCTTGGAAAACCACAATGCCATAGCATGTTTGGGAAGGCCGATCTTAGTGGATCCACCTGTCCTGCCTCATGTGGCCATAGCACCAGGCCCCATAACCTTTGGGACCCAACTGGGAAAATCTTCTTCTGCTGGTCCTGCACCACCTTTGGATGGAACTGCCTCAGGGGATGGCGCCTGTCCCCACCCTGTGCATGGGCATAGAGAGAAACCCGTCACCTGAAACATGTTCTGGAGTATGGTGCACAGCATCATCCACTCCAAGTTGGATGGACAGCTGTGCCAGATGGAGGGCTGCCATTTGTAACTGGAGGGGCAGGCTGCCCCTGTTATCCAGTCCCCAACACAGCCACCTTTGAGGCCATGAAGGTGCAGTAATGACTGCCCATGGGCAGGGACCTCAGTCCTACTGTACCCATTTGGGGGCTCATGGGCCTCTGATTCCCAACCACCGTCCCTGTCCATAGTGTTTACCCCCGGATGAGTCATATCCCTCCCATGTCTGCTGTCTTGTGTGTCTTGTCTGTCTGCAAATGCAACCTATCCTACCCAACCTACCTCCCCAAGCATACCTACACCCCTTCCCCAACATCCCACTTTCACCTTAAAAAAGGGCATCTGTCCCACAAAAAAATCATTGCCCATACATAGCTTTACATTTTGCAACCATGTCTAGTGATGTAAATCAATCAACACTCAAATTACTGTAAAAATGTATGTTGCCAACACCACCCCCTTTGGGGTGTGAGGCTATAAATTCTAAAATCTCCACACCAGTCACAGCTGTTGATGCAGTAGAAATGTAGAGCTATGGTTCTTCCCTACACACATCCTGCACATCCCTAGCTGCTTCTCCTAATGTTTTACCCCTGCTTGCCCCAATTTCACCACTTTCCTATCACCCTTTTTTTTATTTATTTAAAATTACCGTGGGTGTAAGCGGGAATAAGTGTCGCTAAGCAAAGATAAGAGGACTTAACTGTCTGTTAGCATGGCTTAGCTTTGCGCAAAACAATGCAAGCCCACATACAACTGCTTAAAAGTGCTTTAATCACTCTGTCTCCATCAGCCCTTGATTTGGCCAGCAACAAAATAATCACCCCGCCAAGTCTCAAACCCAGGATGCTGTACACTACAATCACAGTAACATAGTACTACAGCAATTGAGGTGTAGGGATTGGTAATGCTTTTAAAAAATATCATGCATTATGGTCAATTAACATTAATGAAAGATGTCATCACTACCAAGCCTTGGACCAAGGACCCTGTGCACTACAATCACACCAATGTACCTCAACACCATCTGAGCTCTGGGAATTTGTAATGCTTTTATAATCATATCATGCACTACAGTCATTTAACATAAGGGAAAATGCACATACTTAGCAAGCCTTAAATCCAGGACCCTGTGCACTCCAGTCACAGCAGCTACCACTACTCTACATGAGTTGTGAGAATTACAAATGCAGGATGGTCATCCAACATTAGATAAAAACCTGTGGAATTAGTACTTTATTTACACATATATGTGTGTGCGTGTGCGTGCATGTGCGTGCGTGTGCCTGCGTGCGCGTGCGTGCATGTGTGTGTGTGTGTGTGTGTGTGTGTGTGTGTGTATATTCATATACATATATATATATATATATATATATATATATATATGGATCTAGGACTTTTGATCGAAAGATCAAAAGTCCGAATCCATTATCACCGAACACACTTTAACGAAAGCACTTTTCACCGAAAAAGCGCTTTTGTTAAAGTGTGTTAATAAAAAAGATAGAAAAAACACTAAATTAACATTTATGAAGGAGGGCAAACCCCCCCTGCACCCCTTGTGTAAGGGCTGTGCCCCCACACCTCCCCTACTTTATTATTCTCACTCTGAGATCGCACTACAGTGGGGAAAAGGGAAAAATTCCCTTAGCCGCACCGTAGTACGATCTCCGCAACAGTCACTCCCCTACAACTCCCTTTACCTCCAGTCATACTTCCACGAAAGTGCTTGTTCAGTGAAAAGAACTTTCACGTAAGTATGCCTGACCATTTCGGTTTCGGTGAAATGGCCGTTCGCGCAATAGTCCTAGACCCATATATAGATATATATATATATATATATATATATATATATATATATATATATAAATATATATATAGATATATATGTATATATGTATATATATATATATATATATATATATATATATATGTATGTATATATATATATATATATATATATATATATATATATATATATATATATATATATATATATATGTATATGTATCTACACACATTCACACACACACATATATATATATATATATATATATATATATATATATATATATATATGGGTCTACTTCAGAATGTCTACCATTCAGAATGCTGAATTTCATATGGCTGACACTATATGATCGACATTCCGAAAGACCAACATCCTGAAATAGCACCATTTACCTACCTGTAAACACAGTAAAACTGTGTTATGCAGGGGGCAAGCCCCCCTGCACCCCCCACACTCCCTGCTACTTAAATATTCTCACTCTGAGATCGCACTACAGTGCACGAAAGGAAATCCCCCAGTCCCACACTGTAGCGGGATCTCCGCTATCATTTTTCGGCCTTTCAAACGTTCACTTATATGATGTCGGCCATATGAGTTTCGAACATTTGAAAGTTTGAACAAATGAAGGGCTCCCATATATATATATATATATATATATATATATATATATATATATATATATATATATATATATTCTCAACCTTTTACTGCAAGACATCTGCAAAAAGCATGACAAAGTGGGGAGATAAAGGGCAAGCAATAGTGACATATTGGAAATATGACTGTTATAAGCTTGATAGATTTCAGGTCTGAAACACAAATGATCTTCATCATTTACTGATGTCAATGCATCATCCCAGTGATTTGTTTCAAAACTCCCAACTGTTATGGGGAACAGACCAAAAATGTGAGCCATGCCTCTGTGCAGTGTATAGTAATCTGGACAGTGGAGAGATATGACTGTAGTCATGTAACAGAATGGAAAAAAACACTGAGAGCTGCCAACCATTTCACCCAGCACCTTCTGAATTACAATTAGCCCAACATGACACTACCTGAAATCAGCTCTGGGGAATTATTCATCCATTTGCAAATGTATCATGCACTACAGGGATGTAACTATAGGGAAAAGCAGACATTGGTGAGAAATTGTCCACCCACAACCATTTGCACCACAGACACAGCAACATACCAGTGCCCCAACTGAACTCTAGAGTATAATGACTGTTTGAAGAAACATTTCCTAATTGCCAGTCACTCACTACACTGAGCTATACTGCCCCAAGTTACAGTCTACTGGGAATCCTGAGGTGTTACAGGACATTTCTCAGTATACCCCCTACAAATATATACACCTGATAGGCCATCAGCAACTGTAGCAGCATGCACAGTTAGATAGAAAAGGATCTATGACACTCACATCTGCCACTCTCCCTACTCAGCCCAACAGACATTTACACACTGCACTGCTACGCAGTCTTGACAGTCTGCTAACAATGGCCAGAATTACATAACTCTCAACTGTACAGATTTCCACAGAATGTCCAGGGTGTGGGATCATATTTATGGCCACTGCCTCAAACCTCTTCTGGGAGTCTGCTAAGTCACTGGGATGATATCAGGATGAAGGATCTAAATAATGATATCCCATACCTCTGAACCTCTTACTGCAAGACATCTGGACAAAGCCTGAAATACTTGGGGGACACGGGGCCAAAAAGAGGAACATATCTAACATAATGGTGTTACAAACTGAAACAGTTGCTGGTGTTACAGGCTTTGTTGTAACATGACATCTCTGAAGGATATGACATATGAAACACAAATTGATGTCAACATTTACTGACTTCAGTCCTCACATTATCCTACTGATTTCTCAAAAACAGAATTTGTCCGAGGAACAGACCAAACATAAGAGGCAAACCTCTGGTCATTCTGGACAGTTGAGAGGTATGTAATAGACATATCACTGTCAGACGTCAAGTCACGCAGAAAATGCATGTCCAGACAAACTCTATTAATCTAGCAATCTTCTATGTGTATAACAGCAATACTTACTTACAATCTGTACCTAATTCTGGAACGTTGTCCCCCATTTTGTTGGGCTGTCTTTACATTTCTTGTTCTAAGAGGTATTTCCACCTAGCTTCTATAAAGCCATAGCCCCCATACCTCCATAATATTCTCCTCACAGACAAGGAACAGGGTCAAGGCCCACATGAAGGACTTAATTATAGCACTGTGTTGCTATGGCATTGGCTAATGGAAAGACAATACAGCTGCTCCGGATGCAAGTAGCAAGTGAGAGATACCAACTGGTGCACAGGCCATCACCTGCTCATGAGCATTACCTACAAAAGGCCAGCTGCTACCTATGAAAAACAGGTCTGAACCCATCTACACAAAGACAAACTGTGACTACACAAACCAAAACATTTCCATTATTCTGAGGAAACTCTTCAGCACTATAACAGGTATGTCAATCAATTAAGCATGTAATGGAATGCAGAAGTAGAATTTGTCACCCTTTGTTGATGGCCTTAGAGTAAATGTTAAAGAGATGGATTGTGGCAGTCAGACCTACTGTAAAGTCTGGCCTGAAGGGCCCATAGGTGGTAGAGCTGTGACAGACTTTACCAGGAGGGTGTGTGTGTGTGTGTGTGTGTGTGTGTGTGTGTGTGTGTGTGTGTGTGTGTGTGTGTGTGTGTGTGTGTGTGCAAACATTATACTGCAGGGTATTAATTTATATATGTTGTCTTCCTCTTGCAGGTGAACATGGGGGTTGGTGTCTCTCCCCCTAACAACCTGATGCCAATGTCTTAATGGACTCTCATAATGATGGTGGTCATAGTGAGACATAGGTGAGGTTGTTGGGGGCTGAATTTGTGCCATTGGTTGGTATACCACTTTCACCCACAGTGCCTCCGCACACAGTCAGTATGCTCACACATACCCAGTCCCCAGCAGCCATAGATAATGGACAGTTGGAGGGTGGTGGCATGGAACAGGCTAATGTGGTGACTATGGCAAGTGTGAGTGTAGGCACTAGCCATAGCCAGAGAGCAGGCGAGGTCACACACAGGCAGATGGACAAGGGTGCTCAATGGAGGATTGCTGCCCATCAAGTCCCTGTTGCAAGTGTCACAGCAGTTGTCACCAGATGCATGTTACATTCCGTCATGGAGGCAGAGGCATGTACTGATAGCAACACCAGACAGATGCTCAGGGTCATGAATGCAGTGCTTCCTGCCATGCGTGACAACCTCTACAGCATTTGTGATGCCGTACGTCATTTCACCAATGTTGTGGATAGACAGTGGGGTGGGACATGGTCACTGTTCAACTGTGCAATGTCTTTGTTTGAGCATGTGTTGGGAGTAGGGTATCGGCCAGGTGGACGTAGGTCAGCAACAAGATCAGCTGAGAGCCATGTGGCCATACACATTCACAGTCCTGTAGTGGCAGTACCACCAGCACTACCGAAGGGAGGGTGCTGTCCACACCACACCAGAGCAGGCCATAGGCACATGGTCCTGGCCAGTCCCATCAGGGACACGGATCCAGCAAACAGCAGTCACCATTGGGGAGTAGTACTGCATCTGTCCTTGGGCCTGGTGGTGTCAGTGAGACTCCTGGCAGAACCAGTTCCCATGTCCCTGGTAGGAGACTGTGAACCCTACATGTTGCCGTGTACAGTCCACGGCTGTTCAATATAGCCCTGTGTCAGGTATCCACATGGCTTGATTGTGTGCATACAAACACTCACACATCTCTATCACAGGCCGGTCAGCACCAAACACGCACAGCTCCTCTGCACGGCCCAGTTGAACACCACCCTTCCAGACACACACACACACGCACACACACACACACACACACACACACACACACACACACACACACACATACACACACATGATGTCAACCATATGGCCCAGCCTAGGCATCTGGCGATCCCACACCACACCCTGTGCATGTGATGACACTTGTGCCACATCCTTATTATCCATACCACCGATGCAGGGACATGCTCATACGGGTCTGATGTAAAGGGTGAATATAGTACAGCATAGTAATGTAATGCTGTGTAAGGTGCTATCTGCTGGCAATAGTTATGGGTACACATCGAGGTGTATGAACCTTTTCAGCCATGATGCATTATTGCTGTTAGTAATGCTGACTGACTGTAGTATCACGTACTGTATTCTGTTTGTGTTCCAAGTGTCTGTGTGTCTGTAGGCTGTGGGCCTGATGACAGTAGCAATGATGAGTAAGGTGAAGTGGAAACAGTGACCTTTTCATAGCCTAGGTACAGCTGTATATGTACATGTTTACCAGGTGTGTTTATATGCAACAGTGTGTGAGGAACAATTGGGGCAGACAGTGTGATCTTGCATACATACCCTTGACACAGTCAGCTAGCCTTCATACATGTCACCTGGGTGTTCTGTAGTACCATAGGCTCACACATACAGAGGAGGTTTATTATGGTCAATTATTGCAGTAGAACAAAAGGGCAAAAAAAGAAAGTCATATGGAACAAAGGATCATTTGTTGTTAAACAAAGTTATAGTGGAGAACTGTAAGAAGGGGAAGAATCTAAGTATGGCATGGATTGACTATAAAAAAGCATTTGATAATATCCCACATTCATGGATAAAAGAGTGCTTAAAAATGTATAATATACACCCTACACTGATTGACTACATTACAGTAACCATGAAACAGTGGCAGACCACTTTGCAATTAAGTCATGATAAAGGACAGATTATTATCCCAGAGATAAAAATCCAAAGGGGGATATTTAAGGGTGACCCTTTGTCACCGTTGCTATTCTGCCTTGCCATTAATTCATTAAGCTGTTTACTTAACAGCTTAGGCCATGGCTACAATTTGGCTTCTAGAAAACAACAAAGTCTAATGACTTCTCATATTCTCTTTGTTGATGAGTTAAAACTGTATAGCTCATCAGATGAGGAACTAAAAGCACAGCTGCAGATTGTCAAAACCTTTTCAGATGATATTGGAATGTCATTTGGTCTTGATAAATGTGCAAAATCACACTTTAAAAAAGGAAAACTGCAGAACAAGGAAAACATCAGTTTGGGACAAAAATGTGATATAAAAGAACTTGAGCAAGAAGGAGTGTATAACTACTTGGGAACTGATGAAGGGTCAGCAATAAAACATGAACAAATTCAAATAAAACTCAGTAAGAAAGACTTTAGAAGACTTAGATTAATTCTGAAAACAGCATTGATATCTAGGAACAAAATCCAAACCATAAATCGATTTTCTCATCCTGTCCTAACTTATAGTTTTGGAGTGATTGACTGACCCCAAAAAGTGTTGGATAGATTGGATATTAAAACAAGAAGGATGCTTCATGCTCACCAAATGATTTATAAAACTTCAGTGTATACCAAGATTATATATTCCCCATTTTGAAGGAGGTAAAGGCCTCCTTGAAGTTAATGAATTAAAATTAAGTTTTGAAACATGAGGAGAATAAATATAAGATGACATCTCTGCTTAATTTAGCAGAAGCATGTTGACTTCAAGCAGGAATGGAAATTAAACTAGAAGTAGATAAAAACCAGGCAGCGACTGAATGTGCTAAAAAAACAAAAGAAAGAATATAAAGTGAAGGACTAGATGAGAAGGCAAGAAATGTGGAAAAGTATAGATATAGTGCAAGTATAGAAAACTTCTGGAAGAACCTCATGTTGATCAAGAATGAATGCAGGAATGGTTAAAGAGAGGTGAATTGACATCAAGAAATGAAAGGTTAATATTGGCAGCCAAAGATAGTGGGCTATGTACATGCTGGTTTACAAAGTCCATTGAACATGTGGGAAAACAGACATATGTAGATTTTGCAAAACTGAATTGGAAACAGTCACACACCTTGTTGCTGGTTGTGATGCATGGGTCTATATTAGAACATCAAAGTTTCAAAACTTCGAATGTTCTAATATCGACCCCTATTCAGAGAAAGCTGAAAACATCAAACATACAGAACAGCAAATTTTTTCCTAGGGAAACAATTTGCTGTTCCAAAACACATACACAAAACACTAGCATACCAAACAAACAGCAATCCACACACATACACCTACAAGCTTACACCTAACCCTAAACTAAACTATACACACACCACTATCCACTTACCTTAACCCAAATCCTAACCCTAAGGTCTGTCACTATCACACACTCACCTCACCTGCACCCTAACCCTAACTCCCCTACCCCACCCTAACCCTCATATCCACACAATCACATACTTACCTGACCCACACTCTAACCCTAACTCACCTAACCCACCCTAACCCTTACATCCACACAATTGCACACATACCTAACCCACGCCCTAACCCTAACTCACCTAACCTGCCCTAGCCCTCATGTCTACACAATCGCCACATACCTAACCTGCACCCTAACCCTAACTAACCTAACCCACACTCAATCACACACTTACCTGAACCCGACCCATAACTTTCCACCACAGCACTGAAAAACCAAAGCAACAGAAACAGACAAAACAATTCTTTCCCTAGGAAAAAATTTGGTTTTCTGTTGTTTCAATATTTTCAGCTTTCACTGAATAGGGGTCGATATTAGAAAATGTTCTAATATAGACGCCAATCCACTAATAGCAGAGGGACTGTACACTGAAAAGCATAATAATGTGGCAAGACTGTTACACTGGAGATTGCGCAAACATTATGGTAATGAAGTGGCTGAAAAACTCTGGAAACATGAGACACAAAGAATCACAGAAAGTTTATATCACATGAGATCACACAATACCAACAGTTCAAAAGAAAGATGCTAGAAAACCGGATACAGTGGTCCAAGAAAAGAAGACAAAAGCAGCATTGATCATTGAAATTGCCACACCTAGTGACTACAGTGTCTTGCACACAGAGAGACACAAAATCATAAAATACCTTGATCTGCAGGAAGAAATGAGAGCCATGTGGAAGAAAGATACCCAGACAGTTCCGATAGTAGTAGGAGCAAATGGTCTTATAAAAGAATTTACAGTCGTATTTAGATATGTTACCAATTCAAGTAAGACTGTACGAATTGCAGAAAGAGTCATTACCGGGCACATTGCAGGTGCTGTAAAGACCACTTTTGGCCAACATCAAAGAGTGAAACAATACTAATTTCATGAACTTGAATCATACTTTGACTTAGGAATGGGGTCAATTCCCATCATGGTATTAGAAACCCAAAATACTTGGAGAAATTAAAAATGAGGAGGTTACTTGAGTGCTGGCACTAGGTCCCTCACAAGCTTAGCCATTACTTTAACTATCAAGACTTGTTGCTCCAGCCATTTCTGTCCCATCCACTCACCCTTGATGAGGGTATGCCTGGTACTGTGTATGACAGGTCTGGGGTATGTATTCCTGACACAGGTCAGCCTGTTTTAGCCTAATCTGATGATCACCAGCATGTGTATCTACTAGCTCATATGCATGTCGGGCCTGTTGTGCTGGTAGTGCACACACATAGTCATGTACATGTGGCAGCTGGTGAAGGGCTGAGCACAGCCCCTACCTG
>NC_056735.1:1270084488-1270161282 GCF_019279795.1 Protopterus annectens
TCTGGTCACAGGCTTTACCCACAGTGGCTGCTGTTATGTATTTGTAATTCTGATGTGAGCGAGGTAAATGTTGTAACATAACATGCAAGGTCTTCACACATCTGAGTGTACCTATTTAGCAGGTTGTTCATCATTGCACCACTACATTTGCTGTGGTCTTCAAACAGTTTTTGATGCTCTATGTAATTATAAGGATACATGTTGGCCTAGCTGTCAAACCATCACAGACTTGAAATCTGAACAGGCCAATATTCAAGGTGACCATTTTGTTACAGGACCTAAACTGGGACACTTGAGGGCCACCCCACGTAGCCAGGTATGCAATCCCATTCTCTCAGCCCCCATGGGAGTGGAGATAGGGCCACCATTTCATCTCCCACTGGGGCTGGCAGGTTGCCCTCCCATCCTTCACCCAACACTGTGGGGATGCCACTCTTTGAATGGCATGACGCAGGATGCAAGAGGCCACATGCCATGAGGCTCAAAGCGATGCACATTTGTTAGCACCTGGCACCATGGAGGAGAGAGACTGAGGTGTTCTGCAAAATGCACAGAGATGGGGGGGACCCAGGACTATCTCCCCTGCGAGTTTGGAAGTCCTAGGTATAAGGCAAAGGGCAGAACTAGTGTCAGAATGTCTGGATGAGGGACCGTCTGAGGCTTTGCGGCCCAGCAGAGTTCCATGTGGCTGAGAAGATCCCCTGAAAAGCTCTAAGAGCATGTGTGACACTTCATGATTTGACAGCAGTCAGGAGATATGTAACCCTGGAAAAGAGCTCTCTCTCTCCTGTGTAGAAGTTTAAGCCTGAGGGGGTCCGTCCTGATGGAAGTCTGGAAGGGAGAGAGAGGTGGAAAGTGACTGGGACAGGACAGCTCCCACCTGTGTAAAGGGGTATGGACCATGCCCCCTCTGGGAAGGAAGTCTGGAAGGGGTAGAGAGGCAGATAGTGGTAAGGCTGGGTGAGTGGGGTCAGGCAGAGCTCCCCACAATGGAAGTCCTTAAGGGAGTGACTGGCGGACAGAAGCAGGGCCTGGGTGAAAGGGATCAGGCAGAGCTCCCCATGATGGGAGTCCTTGAGGAAGCACCAGGGTGGATGGTGGAGGGGCCTGGGGAGCTCTTGCTAGGGCAAAGGCTTTCAACTTTACCCTATAACTGATGGCATCCTTGAAAGATCTCCAAGTCTCCAGAGCTGCTCTGGATGGGAAAGCAGGGGGACTCTGAAGCCTTCCATGAGAGTGGATCTGCCCATCAGTGGCTGAGGGGAGTTCCAGAGGGGTGGACAGGATCAGGGGAAAGCTCCCATGAGAAGTTCTGAGAGCATGAGTGATCCAGAATGATTTGGCAGCTTGCAGGAGACATGGAGGTGGCGGAGTCCCCTGACATGGGGGGGCTGCGGCTGGGGAAGGTCTCTTGGCCAGGTCGAAGGGAGGCCTCTAGGCATTGGCCTTGACATAAGTCAGTATGGGTGCACAAGGCAGATAGGTGTGGGGCCTGGAAAGCTCCTGCCTGAGTGAGTGGGGTCAGGCAGAGCACCCCACGACAGAAGTCCTGGAGGGAATGACTGACAGATTGTTGCAGAGCATGGAAGGCTCCTGCCAGGGTGAAGGCATCTGACCTTACCACATACCCAATGGCATCCCCAAAAAATCACAAAGTCCCCAGAGCTGCTCAGGATGAGAAAGATGTGGAACTGGCTGCCCCGGGAAGTTAGGTCACTATTCAGTCTGAGCGGTCTAAACTGGGACATTTCTGTGTCCCAAAGACAATGTCTGGGATTCCAGGACAGAGACTTCCAAACTGGGACTGCCCTGGAAAAACTGGGACTGTTGGTCATCTTGCCCATATATGACAGTCAAAGGGCCACACATGGGGACAGGGCATTAATACTGTTCTGCCAAACATAGACAGTTGGGATTCCAGTTTGGTATTTGCTTGCTTTCTCTTACGGGTATGACATATGCTTCCCCACTGTCTGCCATTGATATTTTGACATAACCCTTTCTTGTTTTGCAAATAGTTGGCAGGCAAATGCAATGTTAGGACAAGCAGATCAGATATGCAAGGCATACTTTTGCTTCTTCTGTGACAACCTGTCATTCCAGGGATATGTTGGCCAGTGACATGTTGTCAGTGTTGACATATTAAGTTGGCAGCCTTTTATAATCTGACAGTACACTAACCTTCAGGTACCTACTGTCCTACTAGGCACCATACCTCCTGACATTTTAGAGCCAGACATCTGGACAAAGCCATAAGTAGTTTGGGGACAAAGGCCTACATATAAGGACCACTGTTAACTATTGTAATTACAAACCTAGAAAGGTGATATAATAACAAGTTTTGCATTAGCATGCATTTTCCTAAAGGACATGAAGTCTGAAACTACAATCTGTCCTTATTTTCTGACTTTAGTTTTTTGTGATTTGCCAATAATTTGCCAGAAAATCACAATTTCATGATAAATATACCATAAATATGATGCAAACCTCTGGACATTCTGCAAAAAGTCTATACAGTTGAGGGGTATGCTAGGCATTGTGTAGGTTACTCTGAGCTGTGTACTGTCCATATGTGTGACCCCTGTCCCTGACCTGTCCAGCTTTCCTGCAGTAACAGATATTGACATCTGGACAGTGTGTACAACTCCTACCATAGTTGTATTTGATATGCAGTATAGTTGGCACTGCAGTTCTTTGAACATGGACTCTGTCAACCACAGTACTGTACCTAAGCTACTAAGACATGGCAATCAGGGGTAAGTGCAACCCACATACAGACAGTATTGACCACACATATAAATAGCTCATTGACCCCTGCATAATGTGGACATGAAACAAGTTATCAAGTTGATTGGGACAGAGCCCTGGGTATATGTGCTTTGCTGTTAATACTCTATACCAGTACTGTTACTGCATTTCTATGGGAACTTGGCTGTGTGGGGGGGCACAACTGTCAACTGTCCACATTTGCACATCATTGTCCCCATTTGTGGGTCTTTGTCAGACATTTTGTTATATTTTTCTACAAGCTGACTTGCTGCTTGAGGCTGAGGGGTGAGTATGGGGCCCCCACATTGACATCCATGCATCTGACCTATGACCCCCCAGTTAGTTAGCCCCCCACATATACTGCGGTGAGATCTGTCACCTAGGGGACTACTACATACTCTGGGGAAGCCATTATTAGGCGGACATTTCCTCTTGTCCCACATAGCTACCAGTTGTCTGCTGCTATCCCGCTAAGCTACCCCATTCCCTTGCATGCATGCAGTGATACCATAGCTATGCTACCACGACTTATTACTCCATTCATTTATTATTAAGAAGACTGACTTACCTTGTGCCTGTGGCAGTTGTGAAGGCAGTGCTTGAGGGCTGGCTCTGTCAGATGCACACAGTACACAGCCTATACATGGTAAGATACAGGTAGTGTGATCTGTGTGGCAACCATTTTACTGAGTGTGCAAGTCAGGGAGAGGTGTCAGTCCCTGGGTCCCTATAGTATCAGTGTCTGTGCTATGCTTTGCCTCTTTGCCAAGGCCTGGGCATACTGGGCACGCCATCTTCTGCCTACAGGACAAGCTCAGGGGGTTCCTCCTCTGAGTCCCCTGTGCCTGTGGGGGCCTTGGGGCGGGGCTGTGTGTCCCTTCCCTATGGTGTTCCTGCCGCAGCTGTTTCCAGAGGATCATATTGTGTAGCATGGCACATACTATGAACCTGTGTGCATATGTGGCTGGAGAGTACTGCAGGGCTCCACCAGATATGTCAAGGCAGCAGAACCATGACTTGAGCATCCCAAACACAAACTCTATAATGTTCCTGGTTTGTGTGTGTGCCTCATTATGGCGTTCTGCAGTGTGTGTGTGTGTGTGTGTGTGTGTGTGTGTGTGTGTGTGTGTGTGTGTGTGTGTGTGTGTGTGTGTGTGTGTGTGCGCATTTCTGATGGGTGTCATCATCCACAGCTCCAGTGCACAGCCAGCATCCCCCATGAGATGGCCATATGGGTTGTCCCCCCTGGCAAATGCCTGGTACAGCTGTGAGGCATGCCAGATGTGGGAGTCGTGATAGCTACCAGGGCTGCCAGTACACACATTCCTGATAATGCCGTTTGCATTGAACAAGACCTGGTAGTAGATGGAGTGACAGACCTTGCTGTGGTTGTGCATGCAGTCTATGGCACCCAGTACCTCTGGGTAGTCTGCTACATGGTGGAAGAGATGCATATTGCTGGTTCTCTCCTCACGGGTATTGGGGAAGTATATGTGCTCACCTGCATGTGTTAGCATGGCATCCAGGACCTGGTGGAGTACCCTAGATACAGATGCCTGTGAGACCCCTGTGATGTCTCCAGTATGTCTTTTGAAGGTACCTGTAGCTAGTATTCTTAAGGCCACACATACCTTGGTTTCAACTGGGATGGGTTCCCCTCTGTTGGCTCTGGGTCTGAGTTGAGGCCGGCACAGCTTGCTGAGTTGCTGAATTAAGTCCCTGTCCACCCTGTAGCACTCTAGTATCTCCAGATCATGTAGCCCCTAGTAGGGTACCCTGGTTCTGAACACACTTCTCCTCCTCCTCAGTCTGGGATGGTAGTCAGCATTATACTCCTCACCACCCTCAGTCTCTAGCACATACTGATGTATCAAAGTAGCAGCAGTCACTAACATTATTTTGTCAGTTAAAATTCCCTTAAGTGTGTACACCAATGGTGTAGGGTTTGTGGGAAAAAACAGAATGAAATGTGTTTGCTGAGTTTATACTGGTGTGCTGCAGATGCTGCCTCTGTGATTGGCTGACTATGATACATTCCACCTGCCAGCTATATTATTGGTATTTGAGTGCTTTTAATCTGCTATTTCCTGTTTTTTTTTCTTTTTTCTTTCCATTTCTGCCTCTTCTGAGCCCTGCAGCATGCCCTGCAAACCTGATGCTCAAATGTAAACACTTCTGCTAGTTCCTGTTGTTTTTTTATTATCATTATTTCCATTATATTTAAGCCCTGCAGCATGCCACAAAAACCACTGTAACTATAGTAAACAGTATTGGGCAGAAAGGGCCCTCCCAAGGACACAGACATGCTCAGCATTTTTTGAACTAGCTCAGACACACACCCTTGCTTAGCTGTGCATAGCTGAGTGCAAACAGAGGCTGCGGAGCTCCAGTGTGCTTAGATCAACCATTATGCACCCCCTTTTCATGTCAGATACTTCTCCTGCTTACACTACAGCATTATAGCTCCTACATGGTTAGTTGCAGGTGGACATGGTCTCCCATTTTGTTATTCAGTAAATTTAGCTCATTTGCATACCCCACTGCCTTAGTCCCTTGTTACACCACTACACCGAAGCCTATCTTCTAAGCTACCAGTGTTACCTGTTATGGTTTTTAGTGGCGGCTGGTGACTTCAAATCAAAGTGGGGCTGCAGGAGATAGCTGAATGGGTGGGGTCAATGGGGAGGGCTGTGGCCAACTAGAAAGGGGAGGAACTATGCTCAAAACCACAAAAACTAACTAAATACACTGCCCTGGGTGCCAAATCATCATTATGAGAATCCAATTAAGACAAAATGAAGTGTAGAAAAATAAAAATATTTCAGTGCATTGGCTGCATGACAGCTTACTTAATATCTAGATGGAAACAAAAAGGTTGTGAGGCATGAAAAAATAAATTACTTTTTAAATACATTAATGGAATGAAAGTGAAAATTAAGTATAAGAAAAACAAGCAGCACTCAACTCAAACCACTTCTTGCACTGCAGTTCTAATTATAATTTATGTTCAGCTTTATTAAAGTACCAAGTAACACGCTGAAAGTAGAAATCTCTGATGCTCCCACTTGTAAATATGTTTCTTATCCAAAAAAAGACCTGCTGCCTGACATCTACTTGTTCCATGGGGAAAACACGATCAAAGTAAAAAAATTAATAGCAAACAAGAAATAAGCTCAAGATACATTGCTTAAAAGGATTACTGTACAGGTTATGGACCACACGATTGACATTCTCTTTAGTTTACGGGTAAAGTCTGCAGAGATGACTGGAAGTCTCCAGGTGTAATGAGCTTCTTAAAATAATGTAATCCTGTCCTTTATTACAAATACTGTCATATGCATTTCAATACCTAAGGCTTATACATTATCTAGTTAAGTATTCTCTACATGGCAACAACAGAAAGGCTTTCAATGTTGGCAATTCTTTAACAGTATGCTTATTAAAGCTTACCTGATGGTCATTAAAGTATTGCTACTTAAACACAGAGCAACAGGCACTTTGAGTAATAAGCATAAATCAACAGTACAAAAAATATGACAGAAACCAGACCATTCTGCAAAAATCAAGGACAGATGAAAAGCCACTCTAGTACTTGTGTCTACCTTGGATGGGGGGATACTCTGCACATTTACACTGCATAACTACTCCTTGCCTTGCTTCGACACATCCAGAGTCACTACATGGGGGAGTGGGGTGCAACAAGTATGTCACAATTTGAAATGTCTCTGGCTGACTGTGATGGCCCTAACACATTTGTCATACCTCTTAACCTCAGAGCAAGAAATCTGGACAAAGCCATACAAAGAAGTGGGACAAAGGCCCAAAAATAAGGAACATTTTTAAATATTGCTCTTATAAACTTAGAAAGATAATAGAATAGGTCTTGCATTAGTATGAATGTTCTGAATGGTATGAAATCTGAAACTCAAATGTCTGTCATTATTTTCTAACTTCAGTCTTTAATGATTTGTCACTAATTTGCCAAAAAACCCCACAATTTTATGAAAAATGGACCAAAAATGTGATGTAAAAATATAAAATAACCACACAATACAGCTGGGAACCTGTCAAAGAAGGGACACTTTAATATTAGTACTGCTAACTTGAGCAGCTGACAAAATAATCTACATGCATTTCTGAAATAAAAGTAATCTATATCTCTGATTATTACAGTTATTTCTTAATTGTAAACCCTCCATGTTTTCTTCCAAAATTGCTATTTTGCGGAGAGATTATTAGGAGGAAGAGCAACATTTTGAGCCAAAATCAGGGACAGTTGAGAGGTTTGGCTATGCCTAATTCTATAAAGCAATTTATTTGCATGTATCTCTCAACCTGTTAATGCAATAAATCTGGACAAGGCCAAATATATTGGGGGAACATATAAACAGTACTAAAAATTGCTCTTGTATAAACTGAGACAGTTGATAGAACAACAGGTCTTACTTTAGCATGCATTTTTCTGAAGGTTATGAAGTCTGAAACTCAGTGTGTCATTATTTAGTGACTTAATTCCTAAATGATTTGCCAGAAAACCACAAATTTTATGAGGAACAAACCAAAAATAAGAAGCAAAAATCTATTCATTCTTTGAAAATCTGGACAGTTAGGAGGTATAGTTCAGCTGGGGCTATCTTTAAGTTTGCCGCCCTTCCCCCTCACAAAATCATGGTCGAATGGAGCCTCCCCCTGCAGCCATTCCAATGATCCATTACTTGGCTATTTCATTCCATTTACCATAAACACTAATGTGCATACTGATTTACTTCTATGATGATTTGGACTTCATTTGAAAGTTTTATTTTGCATTTTACAGCACAAACACTAAGACATCTGTTAAACTTAGCATTAAAACTTCTCTGGCCTTGAAACTCACATTCATTGAAACAACATTGAAACCCACATTCAAAGAAAATACATTTTACCAGTGGCAGATAAAGATTAATTCTGGGCTGTTTTCAAATCATAGACCCCTTGCATATGAAACATACATGGGCTCTTTGATACACCTTCCTATTGTTTTGAACATTTTTCCAGTAAACTATGAAACAAAATGCATGCACCAATAATGACAAAACTACCCAATTTAGAACATCTTTCCAGTAAACAATGAAACAAAATGTATGCACCCATAATGACAAAACTGCCCAGTTCAGAACATTTCCATCATAAAAGTCTACTCAAACTTCTACAGTCCACAATTATCAGTAAATATGCACAATTCTACAGTCCACCATTATCAGTAAATATGCACAATTCTACAGTCCACCATTATCAGTGAATATGCACAATCTCTGAAGAAGTAAAAACGTCATCTAAATAATTCCACATTAAATAAATCTGTAACTAATGAAGAGGTTGCTGCTAGCAAACACCTTTATATTTCATGGTTTCATCAAAAAATAAAGTGTCTGATGCCCCTGAGGAATAAATTGCCTATATTACATTAAAAATGATAAGCTAGTAATATTGCAATAGGAAATGGATAGCAAACTGATAACAGGCTCATAGTTAGTATCTTAACTTTTTCAGTACGGCAGCATTTACCCCTTGTGGGAGTAGAACCAACAACCTTCTGCATCAAAAGCAAGTACACAACCTGTTGTGCTATTAACAATGCACGCTGACTTAGCATAAGCAGCACTAAACTTCTCTACCCCTGCAGCTCTCAGCTCCTTGTAAAATCTACTCAATACTCAACTGCATCTCAACTTCGCAGCACAAGAAATCTGGAAAAAGCCAAATTTATTGGGGGGGGGGTCAAAAGCCCAAAAACCAGGGACACATTAAACATTGCTTGTATAATCTTGGAAAGTTGCTAGAATAAAATGCTGTGTTACCATCATATATTTTACTGCCAAGGTCCCTGTGCAAAAGAGTCAGAGCAAAATACCCCTATGCCAAATCAGCTGCTTTGTGAAAGAAAAATGTTGTGTTACCACCGTACATTTTGCTACCAATGTCCCTGTGCAAAACAGTCAGAGCAACATACCACTATGCCAAATCTCCTGCTTTGTGAAAGAAAAATGCTGTGTCCACCATACATTTTACTGCCAAGGTCCCTGTGCAAAACAGTCAGAGCAACATACCACTATGCCAAATCAGCTGCTTTGTGAAAGAGCGGAAGACTGAAACTTAAATGGCTATCATTTAATGAATTCAGTTCTCACCATAGCTGTCAACCTCTTAGCACAAAACACCTGGACAAACCCAGTAATGAGGGAATACAGCCCTCAAACATATTCAGTGAATTCAGTTCTTGCCATAGCTGTCAACCTTAGCACAAAAAACCTGGACAAAGCCAATAATGGGGTAATACAGTCTCAAAAATAAGGACAAATTTCAAATATTCATCTTATAAACTTAGAAAATTGCTAGAATAAAAGGTTGTGCTACTATGTATTTTCTGAAGAATATGAAGTCTGAAATTCAAATGCCTGTCAATTTAACTTCTGATGGAACAAAAACAATTTTCAGCTGAGGCCCAGGGAGAAATACTGCAGGCACATGTCTTTGTAAAATGGCAGGACACCAGAGCAAATCCACACAAACACAGGGATGAGATGCAGACTCCACACATAAGGCACCCCAGCCAAAAATCAAACCAGAAAACCTATAGCTGTAAGGCAACAATGTTACCAGTGCACCATCAAATATGTAAGGAATTAAACATTCAGAAACCTGAAGTCTGAAATTCAAATGCCTGTCTATTTTATTTAACATTTGTTAATCAGGACAGTCTGACTTGGAACAAAAAAACTATTTTCAGCAGAGGCCCAGGAAGAAATAATGCAGACATGTCTTTGTAACATGGGAGGACACAAAAGCAAACCCACACAAACACAGGGAGAAGATGCAGACCCCACACAGATGGCACCCCAGCCAAGAATCAAACCTAAGAACCTGTAGCTGTGAGGCAATAATGCTACTACTGAACCATCAAATAACAAGCATTGCAACATTTAGAAACCACAGATATTATGAGGAACCGATCAGATAAAATATGAGGCAAAAATCTGCAATTTTTTTTTTACATATGGTGGTGGGTAGGGAATTCAGGTCCTTAACACCTGCATACAAGGTACAGGGTTCAAGCCTGAGGTATTCCCTACCACACCACCATGAGTTTGTTCTTACCACCAGTATATAGCAACTGGGGCATTTACACACACACACACACACACACACACACCCCTTTGTGCCATTAAATCCATTGCTGTTAGTGCACTACACACCTGCCTGTGCATTATGTCCGTTGGAGCACATCCACCACGCGAGATGTTCTTCCCCCAACGAGACTCCAGCCTGCTGAAGTTGCAGTCCGATCCATTTCCAGCAACAGCCTATGCAGTTACAACTGCATAGACTTCTGGGATCTCTGCTTTTACATGTCTCCCAGTCATGACTTCTGGGATCTCTGCTCTTACATGTTTCCCAGTCCGGACTGCTGCTGAATCAGTCTGCGCATGCGCGAAAGTCCACGAATTTTAAATTTTTTTTATCTTTTATTTTCTTTAATTTCTTTATTTTTACAGCTGGTGGGGCTGCAGTCCGGCAGTCCAATAGCATGGGCCGCGCCTGATGGTTTTGGTTCTGCATGCTACCCACTATAATGGCAAAGTTTATATTTCACATAAAATTGTCTTTTTACATTTGTTTTTATTTTCTGAACGATCTCATTTGGGCGCCACTGCACTATGCTTAAATGACCAAAATTGGCCAAAAAAAACCCTTTTATTTTTATAATTGTAAAACAGTTTTCCATGCCAATGGCCATATCTTGGTCCATTGTCATGCCTAATAGTCATAATACATGTTTTACTTTGGGCTGTCATCCCCCATTTTGATTTTTGCAGAAACGTACACGATTAGTAACCGAATACATTTCTACAGCAGACACTGCTCTGACACGGATACCTGTCTGCCTACTGAATCGCTAATTCACCACATTTGCATGGTTTTCAACAGAAAATGAGGTAATTAGCATTATTAAGTGGTGTTTGTGTCGGAATAGTGTTGGGAGGCTCATGCATGGCCCTAGCCTTGTTTACTGGATCGCTCAGCAGCCATATTCCGTGCAATAGCTGCTACACTATTCTGACATGGAGTATTGGCTTTATTGAATCCCAGCCCTATACTTTACATTTAGTCATGGATGCAAATAACAAAATCACATTTGGTCAAAAAAATATACCAAATGCTTTAATTCAACTGTAAGTTAAGTTAAAAATTTGCTGTTCTGACAAAACATACACACAACACAAGCACACCAAAATAAATAGTCCACACATATACACTTCACAAAACCCTACACTAAACCATACATACACCACTAGCTATTCACTTACCTTAACCCAACCCTAACCCTAAGGTCCCTAACTATCGCACACTCACATTACCCACTCCCTAACCCTAAAGTCCCTATCACACACTCACCTTACCCGCTCCCTAACCCTAAGGTCCCTATTGCACACTCACCTTTGTTTGCACACTTACCTTAACCCGCTCTGTAACCTTTGTTCCACTGTCGAGGAAATAGCGAAACTGCAGAAACAGCCCACCGAATACTTTCCCTAGGAAAGTATTCGGTGTTCTGCAGCTTCACCATTTCCAGCGTTCACGGAATAGGGTTCAATATTATAACATTCAAAGTTGTAAGGCTTCAATGTTATCATATAGACACACACACACACATATATATATATATATATATATATATATATATATATATATATATATAAATATATATACATACATACATATACATATATATATATATATATATATATATATATATATATATATATATATATATATATATATATGTGTGTGTGTGTGTGTGTGTGTGTGTGTGTGTGTGTGCATGTGTGCGTGTGTGTGTGTGGGTTTGTGTTGGAGCAGACATGCAAAAGTATGAGTGAGTGTTTCTAACAGTGTTGAAAAAAAGAAGAGAAGAAAGATCTTCACCTTACTGATAACACCAGTAGCATGACAACTTAGTCTTTCATACTTATTGAGATAGTAGTTGTGGTATTGACAAGCATAAGGGAAGGTTGGACAAGAGGAAGCCCCCCCATACAATCTATTCACCGCGTGGCTCCCAGGTCCCAAACGCTGTTACAAAGGACTCCAACCCGGTGCGAATGCACTGACCAGTGCTTAATATTTAACTGAAAGAGTTTACCATTTAAAGAGAGTTAGGGAAGCCCCCCCATACAATCTATTCACCACGTGGCTCCCAGGTCCCAAACGCTGTTACAAAGGACTCCAACCCGGTGCGAATGCACTGACCAGTGCTTAATATTTAACTGAAAGAGTTTACCATTTAAAGAGAGTTAGGGAAGCCCCCCATACAATCTATTCACCGCGTGGCTCCCAGGTCCCAAACGCTGTTACAAAGGACTCCAACCCGGTGCAAATGCACTGACCAGTGCTTAATATTTAACTGAAAGAGTTTACCATTTAAAGAGAGTTAGGGTAAAAATTATATCATTGTTATCATATTGTTAGCCAGGAAAGCGTCCCGCTGGCAGGAACCAGACAGTACCTCTACCTTAACTGGTAGCATAAACTACATTACCAAAAAATTGGGACACTGTTACAAGCAAAGTATTAGCTTGAAAAACAGTCTACAATACTCACATCCAGTTGCCTTTGAGACCCTGCGAACTCCTGGCAGGCTTATCCTGACGTCAGTGAGTTATCTTAAACCCTACCAGTTTTCCGCCATTTTTAAATAACAGTAAACAACAGGTACTGTTCTGTCCTCCTGCCCGGTCGCATCTCCCTGCCTGAAGGTACGCTATAACCTGGAAAAGTCGTTTTTTTCTGCATTTAACTGCTGTTGTTTTTTTCTACATTTTACTGCTGCAACTGTACCAATAGTGATATATCAAGTCCTAGGTAGCGTGACTGATTATTTAACTTTTTAAGTGTTACAGAAAGTGATTGCATGTGATGTTGGCACTAGTTTGGCGTCTTTTTATCATAGCCTAATAGTAGCCTGAACCAACCAGTTCACGCTTGTCTCATGGTCTAATTTTGTGTTTTGGTGATATTTACACCTGTTTTGCCTGCACGTATTCGCATTTAAGCTTCACAAGCCATATACCATATTATTGTAAAAACGAGAACAGCATACGGCAGGTCTGAGGAATTTATAAATGTATAACTAGCGTTTCTGCTAACTAAAGCTCACGCAGCTACTGTAAAGCTAGCGTTAGCCTGACATTAAGCAAACTAGATAGATTTACCGGTGCCTTACATTCTTAATTATGCACTCCTGGGTTTGAATAACTATTCTGTCCAGATTTTCTGGGGACTGAATGTGTTTTGTATATGCTTCGTTTTCATGCTGACTACTTAATGTAATGTGTTCTAGCTTTGGAAATTGTTTCTGTTGTTACAGTCTCTCCTATACTAATGCACGCCACTCACTGTAACATTAAAACGCTGACTCTTTCCCTTATTTCATCCTAGGAAGCCCCCCCATACAATCTATTCACTGCGTGGCTCCCAGGTCCCAAACACTGTTACAAAGGACTCCAACCCGGTGCAAATGCACTGACCAGTGCTTAATATTTAACTGAAAGAGTTTACCATTTAAAGAGAGTTAGGGTAAAAATTATATCATTGTTATCATATTGTTAGCCAGGAAAGCGTCCCGCTGGCAGGAACTAGACAGTACCTTTACCTTAACTGGTAGCATAAACTACATTACCAAAAAATTGGGACACTTTTACAAGCAAAGTATTAGCTTGAAAAACAGTCTACAATACTCAAATCCAGTTGCCTTTGAGACCCTGCGAACTCCTGGCAGGCTTATCCTGACGTCAGTGAGTTATCTTAAACCCTACCAGTTTTCCGCCATTTTTAAATAACAGTAAACAACAGGTACTGTTCTGTCCTCCTGCCCGGTCACATCTCCCTGCCTGACGGTACGCTATAACCTGGAAAAGTCGTTTTTTTCTGCATTTAACTGCTGTTGTTTTTTCTACATTTTACTGCTGCAACTGTACCAATAGTGATATATCAAGTCCTAGGTAGCGTGACTGCTTATTTAACTTTTTAAGTGTTACAGAAAGTGATTGCATGTGATGTTGGCACTAGTTTGGCGTCTTTTTATCATAGCCTAATAGTAGCCTGAACCAACCAGTTCACGCTTGTCTCATGGTCTAATTCTGTGTTTTGGTGATATTTACACCTGTTTTGCCTGCATGTATTCGCATTTAAGCTTCACAAGCCATATACCATATTATTGTAAGAACGAGAACAGCATACGGTAGGTCTGGGGAATGTATAAATGTATAACTAGCGTTTCTGCTAACTAAAGCTCACGCAGCTACTGTAAAGCTAGCGTTAGCCTGACATTAAGCAAACTAGATACATTCTTAATTATGCACTCGTGGGTTTGAATAACTATTCTGTCCAGATTTTCTGGGGACTGAATGTGTTTTGTATATGCTTCGTTTTCATGCTGACTACTTAATGTAATGTGTTCTAGCTTTGGAAATTGTTTCTGTTGATACAGTCTCTCCTATACTAATGCACGCCACTCACTGTAACATTAAAACGCTGACTCTTTCCCTTATTTCATCCTAGGAAGCCCCCCATACAATCTATTCACTGTGTGGCTCCCAGGTCCCAAACGCTGTTACAAAGGACTCCAACCCGGTGCGAATGCACTGACCAGTGCTTAATATTTAACTGAAAGAGTTTACCATTTAAAGAGAGTTAGGGTAAAAATTATATCATTGTTATCATATTGTTAGCCAGGAAAGCGTCCCGCTGGCAGGAACTAGACAGTACCTCTACCTTAACTGGTAGCATAAACTACATTACCAAAAAATTGGGACACTTTTACAAGCAAAGTATTAGCTTGAAAAACAGTCTACAATACTCACATCCAGTTGCCTTTGAGACCCTGCGAACTCCTGGCAGGCTTATCCTGACGTCAGTGAGTTATCTTAAACCCTACCAGTTTTCCGCCATTTTTAAATAACAGTAAACAACAGGTACTGTTCTGTCCTCCTGCCCGGTCACATCTCCCTGCCTGACGGTACGCTATAACCTGGAAAAGTCGTTTTTTTCTGCATTTAACTGCTGTTGTTTTTTCTACATTTTACTGCTGCAACTGTACCAATAGTGATATATCAAGTCCTAGGTAGCGTGACTGCTTATTTAACTTTTTAAGTGTTACAGAAAGTGATTGCATGTGATGTTGGCACTAGTTTGGCGTCTTTTTATCATAGCCTAATAGTAGCCTGAACCAACCAGTTCACGCTTGTCTCATGGTCTAATTCTGTGTTTTGGTGATATTTACACCTGTTTTGCCTGCACGTATTCACATTTAAGCTTCACAAGCCATATACCATATTATTGTAAGAACGAGAACAGCATACGGTAGGTCTGGGGAATGTATAAATGTATAACTAGCGTTTCTGCTAACTAAAGCTCACGCAGCTACTGTAAAGCTAGCGTTAGCCTGACATTAAGCAAACTAGATAGATTGACCGGTGCCTTACATCCTTAATTATGCACTCCTGGGTTTGAATAACTATTCTGTCCAGATTTTCTGGGGACTGAATGTGTTTTGTATATGCTTCGTTTTCATGCTGACTACTTAATGTAATGTGTTCTAGCCTTGGAAATTGTTTCTGTTGATACAGTCTCTCCTATACTAATGCATGCCACTCACTGTAACATTAAAATGCTGACTCTTTCCCTTATTTCATCCTAGGAAGCCCCCCATACAATCTATTCACTGCGTGGCTCCCAGGTCCCAAACGCTGTTACAAAGGACTCCAACCCGGTGCGAATGCACTGACCAGTGCTTAATATTTAACTGAAAGAGTTTACCATTTAAAGAGAGTTAGGGTAAAAATTATATCATTGTTATCATATTGTTAGCCAGGAAAGCGTCCCGCTGGCAGGAACTAGACAGTACCTCTACCTTAACTGGTAGCATAAACTACATTACCAAAAAATTGGGACACTTTTACAAGCAAAGTATTAGCTTGAAAAACAGTCTACAATACTCACATCCAGTTGCCTTTGAGACCCTGCGAACTCCTGGCAGGCTTATCCTGACGTCAGTGAGTTATCTTAAACCCTACCAGTTTTCCGCCATTTTTAAATAACAGTAAACAACAGGTACTGTTCTGTCCTCCTGCCCGGTCACATCTCCCTGCCTGACGGTACGCTATAACCTGGAAAAGTCGTTTTTTTCTGCATTTAACTGCTGTTGTTTTTTCTACATTTTACTGCTGCAACTGTACCAATAGTGATATATCAAGTCCTAGGTAGCGTGACTGCTTAATTAACTTTTTAAGTGTTACAGAAAGTGATTGCATGTGATGTCGGCACTAGTTTGGCGTCTTTTTATCATAGCCTAATAGTAGCCTGAACCAACCAGTTCACGCTTGTCTCATGGTCTAATTCTGTGTTTTGGTGATATTTACACCTGTTTTGCCTGCATGTATTCGCATTTAAGCTTCACAAGCCATATACCATATTATTGTAAGAACGAGAACAGCATACGGTAGGTCTGGGGAATGTATAAATGTATAACTAGCGTTTCTGCTAACTAAAGCTCACGCAGCTACTGTAAAGCTAGCATTAGCCTGACATTAAGCAAACTAGATAGATTGACCGGTGCCTTACATCCTTAATTATGCTCTCCTGGGTTTGAATAACTATTCTGTCCAGATTTTCTGGGGACTGAATGTGTTTTGTATATGCTTCGTTTTCATGCTGACTACTTAATGTAATGTGTTCTAGCCTTGGAAATTGTTTCTGTTGATACAGTCTCTCCTATGCTAATGCACGCCACTCACTGTAACATTAAAACGCTGACTCTTTCCCTTATTTCATCCTAGGAAGCCCCCCATACAATCTATTCACCGTGTGGCTCCCAGGTCCCAAACGCAGTTACAAAGGACTCCAACCCGGTGCGAATGCACTGACCAGTGCTTAATATTTAACTGAAAGAGTTTACCATTTAAAGAGAGTTAGGGTAAAAATTATATCATTGTTATCATATTGTTAGCCAGGAAAGCATCCTGCTGGCAGGAACTAGACAGTATCTCTACCTTAACTGGTAGCATAAACTACATTACCAAAAATTTGGGACACTTTTACAAGCAAAGTATTAGCTTGAAAAACAGTCTACAATACTCACATCCAGTTGCCTTTGAGACCCTGCGAACTCCTGACGGTGAATCTATTCACCGTGTGGCTCCCAGGTCCCAAACGCAGTTACAAAGGACTCCAACCCGGTGCGAATGCACTGACCAGTGCTTAATATTTAACTGAAAGAGTTTACCATTTAAAGAGAGTTAGGGTAAACATTATATCATTGTTATCATATAGTTAGCCAGGAAAGCATCCCGCTGGCAGGAACTAGACAGTATCTCTACCTTAACTGGTAGCATAAACTACATTACCAAAAATTTGGGACACTTTTACAAGCAAAGTATTAGCTTGAAAAACAGTCTACAATACTCACATCCAGTTGCCTTTGAGACCCTGCGAACTCCTGGCGGTGAATCTATTCACCGTGTGGCTCCCAGGTCCCAAACGCAGTTACAAAGGACTCCAACCCGGTGCGAATGCACTGACCAGTGCTTAATATTTAACTGAAAAAGTTTACCATTTAAAGAGAGTTAGGGTAAAAATTATATCATTGTTATCATATTGTTAGCCAGGAAAGCATCCCGCTGGCAGGAACTAGACAGTATCTCTACCTTAACTGGTAGCATAAACTACATTACCAAAAATGTGGGACACTTTTACAAGCAAAGTATTAGCTTGAAAAACAGTCTACAATACTCACATCCAGTTGCCTTTGAGACCCTGCGAACTCCTGGCGGTGTATTCCCCGCTCCGCTCCCCACCCTGCCCCCTTATCCCACCCGCCCCCACTACCTCTACATTTATTGGGTTAACTAGCCCATCCCACTTGCTCTCTACCAATTACGACCGCCCCTCAATTTACTACTACTCCTCCCACACTCTCGGCCTTCCTCCATTACCAAGTAAAGTCTACTAGTCCTCCCAACTCACTAGCCTTTCTCTCTCTACACCATGGGCAAAATCACATACTCTATCACCCCTCTTATAGCACTACTCCTTTATATTCCTTATTTTTTAACAAGATACGAAAACCAATCTCTGTTGGGAATTCCCTTCCCCAAGGGTTACACTACCACCCATTCAATCCTTCCCTCTCATCCTATCCCACCTTCTCTTTACCCTGATAAAACTCTATGCTCCAAAACAGTGCATCTTACCCTCCATCACCCTAAGATATCCACCACTTAATCTAATCTTAAGTTGCTATGCAAACTCCAAAGATTCTTAGACCACCTGAAAAAATGCATCACCATAGACTGTGACATCCACCCTAACCCAGGTCCTACCACTGTCTCAGACTCTATCCCCACTAAATTCGCCCTAAATTCTACTGGCTCCCTCCTCATATTCCATCTTAATCTAAGAAGCATTAACAACAAGGTTCACAACCTACATGCTATGTTAGCTACTCATTCCCCAGACATTATGTGCCTATCGGAAACATGGCTCAAACCTTCCACCAAGGATGAAGAGATTCTCCCACCTGGGTACAATATCCTCAGGACTGATCGATTAAATAAAATGGGTGGAGGAATAGCTGTAATGTTTAGGAATACACTGAATATCATTATGAATCCATTACAACCTCCTAAGGTCTCTAATATAGAACTTATTGCCCTAAAGATATGCCTAAACACCCAAAAATGTATCAATCTTATAGTAATTTATATCCCACCAGGGAAGAACACAGAAAACTTGGAGCAAACTCTCAGCTGGTTAACCACCAGCTACCCTCAAGAAACCATAGTACTAGGAGACTTCAATATCGACTGGTCTCACTGCTCCGCACATATAAATCCCCATCCTATTAACTTACATGGTTTCTCCCAAAATATTTTATCTCCAACTAGAATTGGAAATGCTCAACAAAAAGAGAGCACCATTGACTGGATTCTTACCAATAAGGATACACACAATTATACCACAGGGACCCTTCCCAATGACCTCAGTGACCACCTCATTACCTATATTATAAAACATAAATGCTCACCTACCAACCCCCCCCCTCATATAGACCAGTCAGAAACAAGAAGAAATTTGTCCCACAACAATTCCTTGCAGAACTTAATTCCTGTAACTGGTCCATCTTAAAAACTCTACCCCTACATGAGAGCGTGACATACTTTAATGACACATTCCTTAACATACTTGACTCTCATGCCCCAAATCGACAAATCAGATCCAAGGA
Organism: Protopterus annectens; assembly: GCF_019279795.1. Classification (NCBI taxonomy): domain Eukaryota; kingdom Metazoa; phylum Chordata; order Ceratodontiformes; family Protopteridae; genus Protopterus; species Protopterus annectens. The sequence continues at coordinate 1,270,103,579 of NC_056735.1, forward strand.
AAGGATAGCACCTTGGCTAACTAGAGAAACCAAAACTAAAATTAAACTCCGTGCCAGGCCTGGGATAAATGGAGAGCTACTAAAACTCCCCTAGATCGCATTAAATTTCAACAGCTTAGAAACTCTACTAAAACAGCCATTACTTGAGATAAAAAAACAGTATTTCTGCCACCTCCAGGACAAACACCAGAATAACCCAAAGAAGTTCTGGGCTGGATTTAATAACTTCCTTCATCCTGGTAAATCTGCTACCCCCACCCCTGAGAAACTCATTGGGAAAGACCCAGAAGAAATAGCCAACACCTTTAACTCTTTTTTTACCGAGACCATCCAGTCACTAGCCAGTCAGCTAACTACTACTTCCTCATCCTTAACTCATACTAATGACTCAGCTCCCCCCTCCTTTAACTTAGAACCAGTATCTACCTCCTATATTCAAACCCTTTTGAAAAAACTTAAACCAACCACCCTAGCGGCGGATCACCTCCCAGCGGAATACCTACAAATTGCATCAGACGCTATTGCCTATCCCATATCAATCTTGATTAACAGAACTATAACTGAAGCTACCATCCCCTCCATCTGGAAAATCTCATATATCATCCCTCTTCATAAAGGAAGCACCTCCACGGAAACATCCAACTACAGACCTATAGCAATATTGTCTCCAATAGCTAAAATTAAGGAACGGTGTGTTCACAAGCAACTCCTACACTACCTAACCCTCAACAGTCTTTTGTCTAATTCCCAACATGGTTTTCGCCCCCATCACAGTACAACCACTGCCCTCCTCTCCTTTGTTGACTCAATCAATAACAACCGTAATAATAAATTAATATCCTCTGCTCTCTTTCTTGACCTATCGAAAGCCTTCGACATGGTCAGTCACCAGCTTCTGCTCCACACCCTGGAAACCCTACATCTCAACAACCTAGCTCTAAGTTGGTTCAATGCTTACCTCTCTGGTAGGCAACAAGCTGTCCAGTGGCAAAACAGGCTATCTGACCTGCTCCCTAACACCATTGGCGTTTCTCAGGGCTCTATACTTGGTCCCCTTCTTTTCTCCGTCTTCATAAATGATCTTCACTCAGTCATCCCCAAAGCCACCTGCATCCAATATGCAGATGACTCCACCCTGATCTGCTCTGATGTCTCTCTCCAGAAACTCCAAGCAAATACCCAACACTGCTTTGCTATAGTCGAAAAATGGTTCTCTGAATTGAAACTCATACTTAACCCAACAAAAACCAAGTTGCTTCTATTTTTCCCCTCTGTATCCACTCCCCTCAAAAAAGAACCTCCAATAGCTAACAATATGACCCTCCATGTAGAATCCACCAGTGGCACCATCATAGAGCCTGTTTCCAACACCAAACTATTAGGTGTCACTATCGACCACAAGCTTAAATTTGATATGCACATTAGCCAAACCATTAAGTCTGTAAACAAGAAACTCGGCTCTGTGTACAGAATAAAGAACTTTTTAACCCCTCATGCTAAACTAACCATTGCTCACACTCATCTCCTCTCCACCCTCTTATATGCCTCCCCGGTACTTTCTTTCCTCAATAAGCGAGAGCTCAATATGCTCTCTGTTGCCTATAATCATATTGCCAGATTTATAACAGGAACACCTTATCGTACCCACCATTGCCTTAACCTAAAGAAACTTGGCTGGTTGGAACTGCCCAATCTTCTCAAACTCAACCAACTTACTGAAGCATTTAAAATAATCAACCAACCAGATAGAGCCCCCTCTCTGAGTAAAATACTGACCCCCTACTCCAACCTCAACTGCCTTCGATCATCAAATAGTGTTCAGATACTAACCATTAAATCTAAGAATTCGGGTGGTGATGCTCTCTACGCAAATTCCATCGGAAAGCCTTGGAATTCCCTTCCAAACAACCTAAGACTTATGACCTCACTTAATCAATTCAAAAATAATCTCAAAGAATTCCTTAAGTCACACTGGTTATGCCCTTGTCCTAAACCAGACTAAACCCAAATATCTCATACCACCTTAGTCTCCTCCCCATTTCAGAGATTATAATCTCACCCTCTCAGCTTCACCATGTAACCATGTTTTAAGACTATCTACATATAATGTTAATCTTATATAATCAGTATGTAAAGCCTGCTGTTTTCTTTCATCTTTATGTTATTGCTATTTCTTCTGCATGTAAATGTATTGTGTCTTCTCATTATGTTGGAGCTTTTCTCCCCGGGCCTCTACTGAAAAAGGACATGTATCCAGCTAGACTAGCCCGGTCAACAAATGTAAAATAAAATAAAATAAAATAAATAAAATAAATAAATAGTAACTTACCATCTCTTGTACTCCAGTAATGCCTGGAAAGTTTGTTCAGGAGACTTGAACCACAGGAGTTATTACTTCACATTTCAGCTTTTGTTTCCCCTTGATAAGGGGAATAACCCCCCCACATAGCCACACAATCGCATATGCTTGTACCTGCATTTACTGACTCCACATTTACATTAACTCATAGAGGAAAGGAATTCCTCAACTGGTGTACACTTAGAAATCATACCAGCAGTGATTTCCTGTGAAATACTGCAGTTTAATGTTCCTCAGTGTCTTGTGCATCTGGCAATTAATGCTCAAAGAATTTCACCCTGGCCAGATATAGATAGGAGGGACAAGCACAAAAGATCAGATACAATTTTCAAATATTACTCTAGCTCACTTACAAAGTTAATACAGCAATACAACTTCCATGAACATGTATTCCTTAACAATAAAATGTATAAATTATAATGTCTATAATATCTATCATTATTTAATTACTAGAACATTAATCAATGCACAAGAGACTGGACAAAAATATGACATGCAATCATGCATATTCAAAAAATACAAAACATCAGGAATAAAAATATCCCTTGCATCTAACAAAAATACAAATGCAACGAATTTCATCCTAGTAAATATATTGTCTACAAATTGACCTTACAACTAAAATAACCACCTTTACACACACATTTGGCAAAATGATTTCTGTACCAAGCCAACCTTTGAGTAAATGATTCCTCTGCTTACCATAGACAATAAAAATGAGTGACATAGAAGTGTGTGACAAAAATTGAGAAACATCACAAATGAATGACTGCACAATTGTGTGAATCACATTTGGTTGAATTGAAGTTTAAACAGTTAAGATATGTATGTGTGAATGAAGCACTAAAGAGGTGGTGGTTATGAAAATGTGTAAGACTGCATTATAGCAGGTAGTACATATATACACATGTTCACAGGTGAGAGTTTGGTAAGTGGATAAACTTGGTAATGTCTATGTGTTCTATGTCCTTTTAATTAGTGATACTGTTATGGAAAGGGTTTTTAGTAATGAAATGTGAAGGGAAAGGGTTTTAGTAATGTAATGTGCAGGGTCAATGTTAGGGTTAGGGGCAGGGGTAGGGTTAGCATTAAGGTTAGGGGCAGGGTAGGATTAGGGTTAGTGGCAGCGGTAGGAATAGGGTTAGGGTTGGGGCAGGGGTAGGGTTAGCATTAGGGTTAGGAGCAGGTGTAAGGATAGGATTAGGGTTAGGAGCAGGGGTAGGGTTAGTATTATGGTTAGAGGCAGGGGTAGGGATAGGGTTAGGTTTAGGGGGAGTGGTAGGGTTAGGATTAGGTTTACAGGCAGGGCTAATGTTACTGTTAGGGTTAGGGGCAGGGTTAGAGGTAGCATGAGCGTTAGGGGCAGGGGTAAGGAAACAGTCAGGTTAGCACATATGAGTAGCGTGATGCAGAGGGAGGTGCACTACCTTACTCATGTGTGCCAATCCTAACCCTACCCCTGACACTCCCATCAGACCTTCTGATACACTTTAGCACATGTGTAAGGAAGGACACGGGGCTTGGCAGATTGGGGGCAGCAAATTATCCTAATCTGTTGCTGATATCATTTCTGTGTCTGTTTTTTTTTTTTTCTCTGTCTCAGATTACTTTCAACAATAAATGTAAGTCCTGGAAAAAAGACCAGAAAATCACATATGTCAGAAAAGAGATTAATGGAATTTTCAATGATTTATCTGAAAATGTGCCATTAAGTTAAAAACAACATGATAGCAAGACATAGTGGCTTGTCTCAGGAATGACTGGAGCTTGCTAGTTACCTATCATGGAATCAGTTCTGACCATTCAAGTGTAGATGTTGCAAGATAATGTGAATGTCTATGTCTAAATGTAGTGGGTAGCAAAATTTTTTTTAAACGTTTGGTAAACTGTTTATTGATTGTGAACACAGAGAAAGGTGATTAGACACATATAAAGACACATTTTTGTTTATACTGTTGTCTGCATTTTTGATTGTACTTTACAAATTCTGTAGGATAATAATTTGCACATTTTGGCAGTTTCAATGGCATGGTTGGATAAAGTCTTGACTATGGCCTATTGGTCTTGGTTCAAGCAACAGCCTTGGAATCTGTTGGAGCTGATGTGAGGAGGATGGACATGCCCACCCTAAAGGCAGCAGCCATGGTAGGCCACTGAGTGCCACAATCCCACAGAGGATGGTATAAGATACAAATATGATCCTGACCAGCACAATCAAATCCACAAAATGTCACTGCTGGTCCACAGAAGCATGTATTTGTATGGGTAAAATGTACTGACCCCTCATGGTCACATGCAATACACATGTCTCTGCCCAAGGGAGGGGTCAGGGCCATAATTATAATAAATAATTACAATGCCCATATAGCCAGGATTTTCATGATAGAGCCACCAAGGATCAGCTCACTTTCCTCAGGAGGAAGATGCATGACAAGTGCTGGGAAGATCAGTCCATGGTAGGTACTATGGGGGCTGCAAAAAGCAGACTTACAATAGCAGGTGCATCAGCAAACACTGTAGTGGTCATAAAAATAAAGAGAGATATAAACACCAACTTCACAGACATGTTTGTGTCAGCTCATAGGAACTTAGAACAGCATTCAGATGCTGTAGTGGTCATACAGTACAGACTGCGAAGTAAAAGTACTGACATCACAGACTGTTTATATCACTTTACAGAAACTTAGATGAAATACTAAAAAAAGTTCAAGAGCACATATTTGCTTATAGATCAGTTTGCCCAGGATAAGGGGATAAAATAACTTAATAATGAGAAGCAGTCACTGCAAGGTAAATGGATACTAGACACAACATCCAAGAAAGTGGAATTTGCAGATCTCTCCATAGATGTCAAATGTCAGACAAAAAATTATGACTAGTTACTTTAGGTAATATTAACTTTTTTCAGTAATTTTGGGCCTCTGTTTCCCACCTCCACACACAAATCAAGTTCTTGTTCTGTATTGGCACATTCATTTCTCCTGACCCACAGCATTGTGGGACAAAAAGAATAAGGGAGAAGGGATGAAATATAGTACTTGGAAAGAATATGGTCGTATCAAGGAGGAGGAGGAAGGAAAGACAGCAAGGATCATGGGAATATTACTAAGGAAGGTGGGATGAGAGGCAGTAGTAGGACAGAGTACAGGTGTATCTAGGAGAAGGAAGGAAAGTCGTAAGTATGGAAGTGTTAGTAAAGGAAAAGATGTGGGCGATGAGGATTAATAGGACAGAGTACAAGAATGAGATGAAAGAGGATAGCAGATAACAGATAGTGTATGTCGTGATGAAGGCTGATGTCTTTTGAGTGAAGGTTTTTAGTGCTACCAGTACGTCTTTTGTTGTCTAGTAGGATAGAATCTTTCACTGCCCTGAAGGTAAGCCAGAAATCCCAACATATGAGCTAGTACAAAATAAGAATGCGTGAGTAGAGCTTAATCACTCCTGGTAGGAAATCTCTAGTTAACAATGATTTTTGGTATACTACATTCCAGATCATTATTTCTATCAGCTAGTAATAAGCTGCTTCCTGTAGACAAAGAATTTGATTCCCACAATGATTATTTGCCTATTCAGTGACTCTGAGCAAGTGACTTAACCAGAAAGTGCTAAAGGGCACTACGGAAATTGAGCTAGGTCCTTATTGGTCTCCTAGGCTGTATGCCTAATAACTATCTATGAAGAAGTATTCTGTGTTACCATCCACCATTCCTTGCTATTGCGAGACTATACTTGATAAACAAGATTCGGAAGAAGATATGCATCCTTTCCTGTTTTACAGACAGTACCTATTGCAAAATGCAGGAAAACATGAACTCAGTTTAATAAAACTTGGGATACCAGCTGTGTACCTGCTAAACTTCTAAATGTCAAATGTAAATGGACAAAAGTGTGAACATAAAAGTATTAAATAAGGTGAAGTCAATAAAATATGGTGTTGGGACAACAGGGTCCTAAGCTGAGCATCCCCATTATATCTACATTCTTTTCCATTCCTCATCATAAACTAATTAAGAGCTACACAGAAAACAGCTTGTAATGAGTTGGATAAATGCTGTATTCCAGTGCAGCTGCTGTGGTGAAGTATTGTCTGTATAACAAAGTCATGCATCTTTTTATTTTTTTTATTAACAGAAGCATGTTGGAAAGCTTGTTTTTTTTTTTTTGGAAAACAGGTTATGATGGAGTATGGACATTATATCTCTGTGATAACATGATATTCCAGGCAGGCCATTTAAAGCTTACCTCTTTAGAATATTTGAAACTTCTGGCTGTTCTAGACGCAACTGTAACAGGAACAGTGTCATTTCGACCTCTAGTGGTACCCTGTGGGATAGCAAGAATATAAAGTATAAAACTGAGTGAATCGCTTACAATTCCTCACACACGCACACACACACACACACACACACACACACACACACACACACACACACACACACACAGTGCTTCACATTTGAAAAGATCCAATGTTTCCTAAAATTTGACATACTATGATGTTCACAAAAATCTGATGTACCCACATTACCATTCATAATTTGTTTATACATTTGTTCCAAATTTAACTTTCCGGCAGCAAGTAAACATGTCTCAGACATAAACAGTCTCGAAACAAAACAAACAAATGAGCATTTTATATGCAACAATCAGTACTAAAAGAAATGCAATAAACAAGGACAGTAATGAAGGCATATATGAAATAAGCTGCTGAAGCTGAAAGAGACCAACATTTTCAACTCTTGAATTGTTGGTATTTACATTTCCTGCTGTCTTAGCTTTGCATATATTTTAAATGACGCAAATTTCAGTCTTTCACTAATTAGAACAAAAATTCCTATGCTTTCGTTTTTATTATGTCTGGCAGTTGAATGATTTGGGTTATAGAGTTAATATGTTTCTTCAACTCTGCTTCATGCTGGTGTAAGTGGCCATATTCTGATGCAAGCTATACCCTGCTTTGCTCTTGCATGCAGCTGTCAATTTGCTGTTTTTGCTAGATTTACTGTGTAGTCATTTCCACAGAACTGTCTCACCAGTTTAATTTATTTATTTTATTTTATATTTGTTTACCGGGATAGTACGACTAGATGCATGTCCATTTTCAGTAGAGGCCCGGGGAGAAAAGCTACAAATAGACAAACTTACATAGATTGCACAAAAAGTTGGATAACATTAGAAAATATAAAACAAAATGATTATGTACAATGGCTTAGTAGTGTTCCCTAGTAAGGACTGAATTCTCATGGACAGACACAATTAAAAGCATAAGACGTCAGATTGGATATAGAGCTTATTGGCATTTACATTTCCTGCTGTCTTATTATGTTTTGTCTGAATATTTCAGTTCTTGCTGACTTGTATAATACCACTGGCATTACTACTGAAGTATCCTGAGCCCCTCTTTCTTAAAATTACATTAGGGTCAGAAATCTGAATTCTACTGTACAACGTTCTCTGTGTTATGTAAATTTGTCTAGGTCATTTGAATTACTTTAATTCAAAGAAACAAGACTAATGATTAAAGTGGATGTTGAATGCTTATACATGTCCATTCTGCAAGTTTATAGCATGCAGTGACTCAGGGAACACTCCAATATTCATTCTAGTTACAGTAAAACAAACATCAATATTGTGAGTATTTTATTACATACTGTATTTTATTTTCTACTTAATATTTTGAGTTAAAAAGAAGAGTCACCATCAGGTGAAAAGGTATAGAAATGGAGGATCCAGGTGGCCTCAGCATTTACTAGTATGGTAATGGCATGCTTGTAAAATTATTATTATTTTTTTTGTGCAGACACTATTTATTTGGTTAGGTCACTTTCTATAAGCAATGCATTAATTATCTGCTTTCATGCATACTAGTGAGCCAGCATTACTTCATGTGTTTTTGCTGCTCTCAACAGAAGTACCAATTTTCTGTACTTTACTTTAAGCAGAAAAAGTATGAATGTCAGTTATAACTGAAAACTGAACTTTAGTAGTGACATATTCTGTAAGACAACACATGTAAATAACTATTTACATTATGAAGAACAATACTGTAATAGGCCACTTCATTTATTTATAAGTTCTTTAAGTAAAAAGAAACGTTCTGTCCAATGATCTTCTAGACTATCTACAGATGATTGTGTGTCTTAAATAATTGCATTTTTAATTGAATTATTTCATAATACAAATTTTATTGAAAAGAACTTGAATCTGTCAGCAAATGATATCAAAGAAAAATATGTGATAAGCTACCCCTATCTTGGTGAAAGGGTTACCTGAGAAATCTGATGTGATTGGTAACAGTAATTATGCTGCCAGTTTTGTTGCCACTATGTCAGCTGCACTGAAATCATTATTAATACAATTAAGCCTAACTGGAAGGTTGTGGTAGGGAGTAAAGATCTTAGGATATTTGCTGGGTTACTATTAAATCTCACAGTTTGTAAGAAGTGACACACTATTTCACATATTCGGTACAGCATAATGTACTTTCAGTTTATTTTGGATAGGCAAAACTTTTAAAAGTAGCTAATATCTGTGGAGAGGAGTAAAGAGATGTGGGGACATATTCTCACAATGATGTCATCTACATTTTCAGAATTCATTCTGTGAAGTATTCACATTTTTCAACAACACTAGAGCTGGTCGGGGAGGAGAGGAATGATGAGGCTTAAACCTGCTCTAATCTCTTTGGGGGTAGGATAGGTACATGTATCCACTGGCACACACTTCATGAAAGAACTCATCAGTAGAGACCAAAGATTATACAGAGGGGATTATCTATAAGGGGGCATTGCCAGCTTATCACATCATATGGAAGTAAGGTATGCATCTCAAAGGGTTATTTCACACCCACACCTTGGACTTTAATTAGCATGTGATGGGACTCAGAGCTGCAAAGAAGATACACAATTTTGTCAGAATGATGGCACCACTCCCGGTATACTCACCCTTGCAACACCAGAGAAAGAATGGACACTATCTCTTACAGACGAGAAATTAATGGGTCAGTAGTATGGACAGTTGTTAAGTTCAATGGTCAGAGAAGGACTGGAGAAAAAAGCACTCAAATAATTTTGAACACAATTGTTCTTTTGTACACACATCTTAATAAAATGCTGTTCTCTAGCTCATATTATACAGGATGTATTACATACAATGCAAGACTTATTGTTATGGTTATAGTCACATCCACTGCATTCTTGATTTAAAATGATGAAGTCTTATACTTGAATGAAAGTACTTATTGTGTACTTTGAATTACTTAACTATCTTTTGTTTTGTTTTCCTTTTCCACATATACTGTCCCAATGGAAAACATCTTTTCTGTCAGTGTGCAATATCTTTACCTGTGATGAAGTCACATAAATATAATGGCCACATTGCTGTCAGACACACACACTATCAATAACCATTTGGCATTAAGTTAATAATCAGCTTGTGCTTTCAGATGCAGTCTGCAGTAAAAAATAATAATCATGTTCTGTACTCCTCTTATATCTCACTGAAAAGAAAATGAAATACACAATAGTCACACTAACTTCAACTTACAATTGTTCGACACAAACATTGCCCTGGTAAGCCAGATAATATTTATTTGACTTTTGGTCATATAATTGTCTGTTGTTTTGCAAATACAGCATGCCTTCTGATCAAACTAAAATGAAAGCCACCTTCTCTGTTCAACTCTGATGTTTATGATGAAACTGAAATAAATGATAACCATGATAAAGTATTTCAACCTGATGTTCCTGGACATATATACACTGCCCCCATCCAACAAGCAGTATCAGACCATTTAATAATTATCACTTTATTGCCATCTGATTTTACATATAATCTGCTCCTCAAAATTAGATAAGTATTTTATTTGCACAAATCTGTGATTGCAAAAAAAGTGAAATGCATAATGGCCTCAGAACTTAAATTTCAAACTGTCGATCACAGACACATACATTGCTCCTGTAAATGTAATGCCTTTTCTTTCAAAAACAGCCCACCTTCCTATGCAACAATAGATATCAACTTTTTGCGTACACAGAGGTGTACTGTACAAGTGGTGCAAATGCTACAAAGATACTTCAAATAGTTCTGTCTACATGCATTACCCCAAGGACCTATGGTAAGATGTGCACGCAGGTATGTGGTGTCACAACTCCCATGTTTGTGACTGTGTGGAACGGGACTGTTGTGTAACACACTTCCTGTCTGGTGTATGAGCATCTGAAAACATTGAACATGGAAGCATTGCACAGCAGCCAATAAAACATGGCTGTAGAAAGACAGACACATCTCATTTTACAGTGAAACATGAGCAATATGATGTCAATGGGTTACCACCCAGTATAGGCACCCAGCATAATCTCTTCCACAAATGTTACTCCAACTAACGTTCACCACACATTAGCCACCTATCCAGAACATACACCTGAAAGTTTTACTATACACCTTACACAATCAGTAACCCCCACAATCAAAATTAATACCTGTTAGGCAGAATGTACAGAATACATATGTCAGGCCACCTGTCATGTTAGGCAGCAATAGATACAGTGCTGTAAAAAAGGCATAGCTCATCTCAGAAGAAACACATGACAGCTTAAAGTGGCACAGGGTACTCCTGCAGTACAAGGTTTAAGTGCGTTCTGTACTTTTGGACCTGTAACTGCTCATACAAGGACTAAAGATGGAGGTGTTTCAATATACATCCACAACAAGCATACCTCTAGGGTGGTCAGACAGGATGATGTGCATCAGACCCAACTATTGATCACCCTCCAAGTCCCAAGAAGCCCACAATGCATAACTGGATCTACTGGAGAGACTTACCATCCAACCTAGCGCACTACTTATGGGAGACTTAATTACCCATCTATAGACTGGGAATTCTACACAGCCTTATATCTACAGGCATAAAGACTCCCGGACTTAAACATTCTTGTCCAAATAGTAGATACACCTGCTAGAGGCATCAACATACTGGACCTTGTACTCACACATATAGGAGAATGCTGAGACCCCCCCCCCCTCCCAATGTCTCCTCCTCCTTGGTAAAGGCAGACCATAAAGTTGCCTCTTTCAAAATTTAAATCAACTCTGTAACCCCAGTAAAACCAGTAACAGTTTGGAAATATTCCAAGGCAAACTGCCTTTTATTAAGTGATGGTGTGTCAAAATCCAATGTCCCTTCCAAACCCTGGGAACACAGCAGCATATGCTGAATTGCTTTCAAGAACTCTGTACAACCATGGCAATAACTGCATAGAGGCTGCTGTACCTACCAGAAGCAAGCACAGAACTGGCCCCAGAAATAAACTGTCCCGGTGGCATCCCAAATTAAACGGAATATGCAACAGAATTAAAAATATATAGTAAAAATCAAAAAGAGTAATTCCCATTAAGATAAAAACTCTCATATCAAACTAAATAGACAACTAAGAGGGCTAAATAAGTCAAACAAAGCCAACTCTGAGGTTAAGACAGCCTTCAAGGAGATAGATAACCATAAGGCCTCCTTTAGCTACATCAGAAACTTCAAGGCTAGCACACAGCAATGTGCTGAACTAGTGGTTAATAGTGCCACATTCACCAAGCCTGATGACATATTGAACCTGTTAGCTAACAAAGTCAGTTCAAAATCTACTCCCATCTCAGCCCAAACATCCCCACAAAAATACGCTCAAAGATAATCCTTCCAATTATAACTAGGGATCGTGTACTAGCTGTGCCGACTAAAGCCAAGAATATAGCCTCAATGAGCACTGATAACATCCCAGGATGCCTCTTGAACAGACTAAAATACAACCTATCAGGACCATTGGAGTCACTGTTTAGTTAGAGTTTTAAAATAGGCTTTGTAATACAGGAATGGAGGACTGAGACAATCATCCCCCTTCATAAGGGAGGATCTTAAACAGATCCTGGAAAGTACAGACTCATTAGTCTGAATAGTCTTATTTGAAAGTCATGAAAAGAATTATCATGGAAATTATCAACAAGGACATGAGACCACCAGACACTGGATCAATCCCAGTTTGGCTTTGCCAAAGAAAGGTCTTACTGAACCTGGTGGATTTCTGTGAAAAGGTCACTAAGGCAATGGATGAGGGGAAAGTGGTGCATACTGCCTACCTAGACCTGGCCAAAGCATTTGATACAATACCCCAATCGAACATTGTCAGCATACATAAAAACTAGGCATAAACCCTTTTATAATGTTCTGGATAGTTAGCTGGTTCATGGATAGGAACCAGGAGATTACAATTAGTGATGGCACCTCTACAAAGAGGCCAGTCACCAATAAAGACTCTAAGAGCTCTGTGCTGTGCCTGCTGCTTTTTGGCATCTACTTCTTTGGGGTCAAAGCCAATATTAAATGCCTCTGACTGACCAGGTTTGGAGATAATTGCCAACTGGGAGCAGTCATTAGATCCCCCAAGATGACAACACCTTTCAGAAAGGTCTAACATGCAAAAAATGTTTGGTGTAAAAACCATGGCATAACTTTCAATAACAAGAAATACATTATAGTACCTTTTGGGAAATCAGCCACCTGAGTCACTACATCATCAGTAAAACACCCCTAAAACTGGATTCACCAGTCATAGATCTGAGACAATGTAGTCAACAACCTAGCCTTCAACAAGGTATTAAAAAAATCCTTGCATGTTGATCAACTTACAAGTAAGGGTTTGGCATTTAGGTCCAGAGAAGTCATTGTAATACTGTAGTCTTCCGTCATCAGACCCGTCATACAGTATAATGCCTTCTTCAGTGCTTACCTGACCAGATGCATGCAGCAACTGGAATGTCCACAAAGGTTCCTTACAAAAAGAATACAGTAAATATGCTCTACGCTCAAGGCTATATGTCTTTACTTGGCATCACACAGACCTCTGAGAAATGATCTTTGCTTGATATACAAGGCATACCTGGACACTGTTTTGATAAACCTTTTGCACATCTGTAAAACAAACAGCATCAGAACTACAAGATCAAAAGACGTTAATTTTGCTTACAACATAAATAGAACATGCTGGAGTTACAGTCCATTCTCTGATATGAGCTCCCCATCCATGTGAAGCAGAGTTCCTCCCAAACCCTATTTAAGCACTACTTGGAGCAGCTGGAAAATCACCCCTGGTTTGGCACCTATGCCTCTGATGGACATAAGCAATCAGTAAATTACACCCCTATATAAATCAATTTGGTGGGTCAAATCTGAGTTCCACAGCTATGCTTATGAGGGCCCTAATGGTCATTATTCTAGTATACTCCTATGAAACTATTGAACATGTGAGAGCCAGTTTATGGAATGATATCATATATCCTGTTTGTGGGTATGAAATTTTGAATTTCTGTAAGTACACTGGCATAGAAAAGTTGTACAAGCTTCATGGTACCTATCTCTGATAGCAGTTTTGTTCTTTAGTGCCTCTGTGGGCTACAGAAGTAAATTATATTTCCCCATATCCTTGCAGAGGTCAATTACCCACCTATGCATTCACACTGGTTTTCACAGGTGCTCATGTGAATATTCATAGATGAACAGTGGTTATTACCTCAGTGAGAACAATGCACTGTTCAGGAACATTCTTTACATTATGCCTCATTAGCATATGGGCCAAGCTGGAATATTAGAACTTGCAGGAGATAAGCTCCCATGTCCTCCATTGGCCTTATCTCACTATGGAAACTGATAAGAAGGATTTCTACAATTAGCAGCTGTCTGTGAAAGGTAAGTATGTGTGAATGGTATTGCTGTCTCTTTTTATTTATATATTTCTGTGAGTTTTTTGAGCTGCTTCATGATATCCTTGACACATTACTACTGTAAGGTTTGCTTACATTACTGTTTCAAGATACAGCAATACCGTCAGTGTGTTGGGGAGTATTACCTTGAGTTGGGATCCTAGAAGTGGTTACTGAACAGATCCAAACCATTCGGCCATGTACAAATCTGTATGGGTTAACTGAGGCGCCAGTTGTGGGTATGTTCTCTCCATGGCTAATATAATACTTTGAATCCTTAGTTGTGGCATACTGTTACAGGGCATTATAGTTCAAGACTATGTTTGATAAGCGTTGTGTATTCTTTGGGGGGATTGTGGTTGTAAGGGCCCATACACACACACACACACACACACACACACACACACACACACACACACACACACACACACACACAGATGTCTGCATACAGACCAGTCTGAGGCCATTTGTTTGACTATAGGCTCTTTGCACCTATATATGCCAGAAGCACTCCCGCATAATAACATATGTGCACACCACATCATCCTCCAGGGTACTTTGTTGACAGATGCACTCTGTGGTTAACACATCATTAATATGCACAATCACATCTTGGCAGGGATTGACTATTTGAGTATGTGTAGCCATCATTACATATTTCAGCAGCATGTGGTTCTTGCTACCTCAGCTCCATAGATTTTGTAGCTGTATAGGACTATGTCAGATAGGACCATTTCTTACAGATGTATTTTCTTTTCATTTCAGCTAGTCATGCCACAGCATGGCAAACAGGGGAAATTCAAGTTCTCCCATGCAGAGAATGAGATCCTGCTTCAGGACCTCTGTTTCCACAGTAAGTGGATGATCAGCCATGAAAAATCTATCTGGGTTTTCCGTGAGTGTGATTAGTGGTACATAATCACCGACATAAACACTGATAGTTGTTGAAATACAAATTATGATGGAGTCAGATGATGAGTCACCGACATGATCAGTGCCTCAAGAACTAAGGCAGCCAGTGGCAGAGCTGGGGAAGGTTCTTGGTATCTCTGCATAGTGGTTCAGACAGCTGCAGCATCCAGGATAGAGTGATAGTCACTGGTGCAGAAATAAGCAGGCCACCCTTCATATCTATTGGTGATGTCTCAGGTGGGTATGTACTAACATGGAAATGTATTGGCCACAGTAACTCATCGTGTGGGTTAAACAGAACTTACAACCATGACAACTTCATTTTACAGGAACATCATGCAATCAAGTTCAGAGGCCTCCTTTCTAAGGAATGGTAACTGTTATTTCCCTGTGCCACTACATTATGTAATAGCAATTTACACACAGGTCTGTAGCTATTTCTTAAGGTTTCTTACTCATTTTTGTGGTCTCTTCTGGTGCTTTCATCAGTGTTGAGTTACCAGGGCCAATAGGGCATACTGATGTTTGAAAACTGTCTGGCTTTGATGATGATGATGATCATCATCATCATCGTCATCATGATAGCAGACAAATCTCAGCTTCATCTCCCTGTAGTAGACTTCAACAATGTGCAGGCTGCATACCCACTACATCCATGGGCATAGCTTCAGTGCCTGTGCAACCTACTTCACAAACACAAGATGACACACATGGATTTGCCCTGTGATGGATGTCATTCACCAGCCACACAACCATACTTGGTTACCACAATCTCCACAGACTAGCAAGATGACATCATGGGAAGGCATGCCCATGGGTAAGCATGTTATGGGTACAATCCACCTCCCAGACTAGGAGTGTCCATGACCACTACACAGAAATTTGTGTAGGCAATAATACAGGGACAGGTAAACACTAGCAAAGACATTGTTGTGATAGTTGGGGGTAGTAATGGTCTGCATGATGACCTGATGGAGTGCATGGTCCATGTGTGCAAAATCATGTACATGTGGAAATAGTTTGCCCAATGTAGGTGCCTCTGCATGGTAACACATCATAGCTTCTCATGGCCAGCCCACATTTGTTTCTGGACTGGCACACTTACTGCTACCACATTCACTCCACCATCCATTGTTGAAGGTACTATGTTGTGAAGTTGATATATATGCAAATACAATGTTTGTGCAGAGTTTATTCAAAGCATGAACTCCTGTTTGCAGTCATGGAGCACTCCTGTCCACTCAGAGTGGTATGTTCCATGCCTGTGACCTTCCCAGGCAGGGCATCCATATGGATGGTGATGTGCATGGTTAGCGCATATGTCTCCTGTAGGTGCCCTGGAAATATTTACCAGTTCTCTGCTCAATGCTGCAACACAGAGACACATGCACACATGTGCACACACACATACACATACATATCTGCAGTGCCTACCGCCCTCACACACAAGCAGACACACACACACACACACACACACACACACACACACACACACACACACACACACACACACACACACACACACACACAGCAATAGAGAGAGTATCCATTCCTAACCAGCCTATCCCACTTGCCCAGCTCTCCTGGACATGTCTGAAAAACACACACACACCCACACACACAGCAATACTGCTCAACCATATCCTCACATACACAGTGCTCATTATTAATACCTGTGACTGTGGCCCTACCCAGCTGTGCATATTTATTCATTTATTTATTGACATTTGTTTAATGAGAATGTCTGACTCCATTCAAAGTACCCATTTTTATCAGAGGCGCAGGGAGAAAAGTTCTAGTAAACATAAATTCTATAACACATTACATTTACAAAAACATAATATAAACTATTATATTTAAACTAATGAAGAGACTATCTCTCTCTCTCTCTCTCTCTCTCTTGTGAATCACAAAGAAATCAAATTTTTCCAACCCCCCCCCCCCGCCACCTTGGTGCTTTTGAGTTTTTAACTTAACTGTCTCTCTAGTTGCCCACCCCTGATGTTAATCTGACCACATATTTTCTTCCCTCTCACCTTCTAAGCTATTGTCAGTAAGCATTTTGTGAAGTCACTATGGTGGTAGCATTGTTACCTCACAGCAAGAGGTTCTTCCGTTCAATTCTTGGCTTGGCTTGGGAGTGCCTTCTGTGTGGAGTCTGCATGTCCTCCCCGCGTTTGGGTAGCATTCGAAAGACATGCGTGTGTAAATGGGCATGCCTTCATTGAAGGTTGGGCATCGAGCTCGCACCTCAGCATTTCATAAAAAATCTACTGCCAATCATTAGCGGACCGGAGTTCCGCTGTGGCGACCCCTTACCAGGAAAAAGCCAAAAGACAAACAACAACAACTCTGTTTCAGCTATCTAAATTTATTGGCCGTCCAGATATATTCCATGTAGACAGAATACTAAGTTCCGATCCCCTTCCAAATTATCTTGCTGTTTTAAAATTAGTGGTTCTCCCCTTAGATTGCTAAAGCTTGAGTTACCCCTTCTTTCATATCTAACTACTTAGTGCACACTACAGCTCTAAAGGTATTAATTCATTTTTTCCATCTTACCTTTAAAACCTGCCACATGTAATCCAAGACCACCAATTATTGGAGAGCCCATATTCTGCCTTTCAGTAGACATTTCTTGGGATTAGGGCTTCTGTTTTGGTCCTGTTAAGAGAAGTAGCACAGGAACATTATTTCCTGGAGACTGGTGATCACCAGGAAGCCTAATAACTGCTTTATAGGTGCCAGCTTGGAATCTGTGCTGATATTTTGCTCCTAATGAGAGAAGGAGCAGAGAGCATTGATTCTTGACTGTTTCTGATTGAGTAGAGTGTGCCTGAGAGGGACCTTCCTGACTGGTCTGCCAGTCAAAGCCTCTATCAGAAAAAGGCTACAACAAGCCTACAGAGCCCTGCATCATCTGGGACAAGACTGCTAATCACCAAAGAGCATGTAGACTGCTTTTTATCTTGGTATTGGTGCTACTGTTTTGCTTCTGGTGAGAGAAGAAGCTAAGGGGTATTGTATACCAGCAGTATGAAGCTGTGGTGAGACCAGCACTAGTAGTAGTCAGGTAGTAGCCAATCAGGCAAATATCCTCTTTTCATTATTCTTGACAAAGCTAACCCTTTCTTTTCCGTAATAACTGCTTGATTAGCTGCTGTCTAATGTAACTTCAGAATATCTCCCTAAATACTAAATCCATAAATCATTAGGGTCTGCTTTAGAAGTTTCCCCTCAAGTGTTTGGCAGTGCCCTGTATTGAAGCAAATATCGTAAGTTGACATTTTTCCTATAAAAACACCCTTGAAATTTCACCAATACCTAGTTGCATGCAGGGTATCTAGACTGAAGTGACAAGCACTGCCCTAAAAGTTGCAAACCTGATACTCCTAATATTACTTTATGTTCTCACTGCAACTGTCTAATCAATATAAAAGGGGCTATTGCCATGGATATGAACTTTCCCACCATCTCCCTTACCAGGTTGATGGATATCGATGTCCAGAGACAATGCAGAAATTGCCCCATGTTTACTGACAGCTAGCTAATTCTCAAACAAACTGATAACGTATATGAGAGATGTATTTAAGCAATGTAATTGGAGGCAAAGCTCTTAAATAAAAGTGGTCCTTATGTCAATCAGGTTGTCAGCAGTACATACACTACACCTATCACACACAGTACTAAGCAGCCACATAGACCTACATATGCTGAGGCACTTAAATGTAACCTTCCTAAATACCCAAAGACCTCCTAGATGAAGTATACATAACAAATACTCTCAGCAGCCCCAAATGCACTTTTCAAAGCAATACTCGCATCAGCATATACAGCAACATCTCATGGAGACTCTACTTCTAAGCCCATAAGGTAAGCCACCCCACAATCCAACATTCTGGTCATTGGAGTCTGCATTGTGAAGCACACTGATGCCTCACCAGACTGAGTACGGAGAAATTAATTGGACCGCAAATACCAGTATGACTCAGTCACAATCCATGTGGGTGCAAATTACCTAAGATGTAACTTCCCAGACTATATGAAGAGAGACATCATGGATCTCTTGGAATATGTGTCTCAGCATGGTATGATCTTAGCATTGTGCAGCATTTTACCTTCTCGAAGGATTATGCCATAATACGAACAAATGACTGACCTCAATAATTGGTTTAGTTTCTGGTGTAATTCTAAGGGGGCGCTATACTGGTGAGCATGGAAGCAGATGGTCAACAGACTAGACTGCTTTGCTATGGATGGTCTGTACTTTTCCCCTTTAGGCTTTCAAACACTACCTAAAAAGTCCTCTCCCAAAGTGCCTTTTTAGGCAATGCCAAACAGAGAGTACTTATAACACAGCAAATCAAAACCAAGAAAATCTAAAAGTGTTACTGCTCAATGCTAAAAGCCCAAACAAGAAACTCTACTCCTTACAAACATTCCTCACCCTAGAGAATACTGACATCTGTGCAGTTACTGAGACACTGTTTATAGCTATGGGGAGCACACTAGCAGTGCAAGGCTATAATGCCTTCCACACATTTAGACCAGCTACTATACAGGCAGGGACTAAATGTCGAGGTACCTCAATTTACATTAAAAATAAATAGATCTCAAAGCTGGTTAAACAGGATGATGCACCTGAGCTTGTCCATGTTCAAATCACCATAGGCACAATCCCATACAACTTCCTTGCAAGCTATAGGTCTCCCTGTATGACTCAGGAAACCCTATAACATGTATTTAAACTTACTGAAAACACTCACCATCCAACCCAAGCCATATTTATGGATGAATTTAATTACCTCACTATTAACAAGGAATCACATACAACACCAAACATGCAGGCATAGAGACTCCTGGAATTTGTAAATACAAACTTCCTGGACTGACCAGAGGTGCAAACATACTGGATCAGCTCCTCACTAATATAGGAGAGTGCTGCATACCTCCTAGTGTAATATCTTCTCTGGTAAGGTCAGACTACAAAATGGTCTCCTTTGAAGTAAAAATAAATCCCATAACCCTAGTTAACCCTGGAATATTCAGGAACTACTCTAAGGCTAACTTTCTCCTATTAAGTGATAACCTGACAAAATTACAATCCCATAAACCTGAATGCACTGCTGCCTACATGGAACTGTTCACAGAAACCCTATACAAGTATGTCAATAGCTGCAGAGAGGCATCTGTACCCACCAGAAAAAAGTACAGAACTAACTCAAAAAAAACAAGCCACCCTGGTAGAATCACAACAGAAATATCAATAGGTTATACAATAGAAGAGGGAAAATGCTAGGCAGAAAACCATGACAAAAATTACAACAAACAACTCAGAGGAAAAATAAAGTCTACTAAAGCTAAGTTTTAAGTACATTTGACCTCTCAGGCCAAAGACAAACACAAGGCATTCCTTAGCTATGTCCACGGCCTCAAACACAATACACAATTGTGTGCATAGCTCATTGTTAATGGAGCAAACTATACTGAGCCAGAAAATACAGCAAACCTACTGGCAGACAAATTCATTTCTAACTTTATCCCCATCTCCTCTCAACATATCCTCAGGAAATGCCATAAAATATAACTCCCCTGACTATCGCTAGGAAATATGTTCTCAATGTCCTTTCTAAGGCCAAGAACACAGCATCGATGGGCCCAGACAGTATCCCAGGATGCCTTCTAAATTGCATGAGACATGATCTATCAGGACCTCAGGAATTGTTATTTACCAGTAGACTCCATACAGGCCTCATGCCTAATGAATGGAGAATAGCAGCAGTCATCCTTCTGCACAAATGCAGGCCATCTACAGATCCTGGAGACTACAGGCTGATAAGTCTAACTAGTCTCATATGCAAAACCATGAAATGAATTATCACAGAAATGATCAGTAATGACATAGAAAACCTCCAGAGGCTATACCCAACCCAGTTTTTTTCATCAAAGGAAGGTCATGCCTACTCACCCTGGTGGACTTCATTGAGAAGGTCACCAAAACATTGATGAAAGCAAAATGGTTCACACTGCCTACCTTGACCTAGGTAAGGTATTTGATATAATACCATACTTGAGCATTGCTGACAAACTCAAGAGATTAGATATAATGTCCTCTGGTGGATAGCAAGCTGGCTCACAGACAGGATCCAGGAAATTAGAATTGCAAAGTGGCCAGTCACAAGAGAAGTCCTCAAAGATCAGTTTTGTGATGGCTCCTTTTTGGCATTTACTTCTCTGAACTCAAGACAAATGCCAAGGGGCCTCTGGCTGAACAAATTTACAGACAATTGCAAATTTGGAGCAATCATAGAATCCCCTACCGACAATAATGTTCTCTAAAAAAGGCAGACAAAGACAAATAACGTGTCAGAGCCATGGACTTAAACTAAATGCCAAGAAATGGATAATAATATCCTTCAGGAAATCATCCACTCCTGGCTGGTAACTATCATATTGACAATACACCCTTAAGACTCGACCCAGTAGTAAGTGACTTGAGGACACACATAGACAGTAATCTAGCTTTTGGCCATCATGTGTCTACAGTAGTGAGGAAATCATTCTATGTTGTATGACTTATAAACTAATGTATAGCATATAGGTCCAAGAAGTTCATTGTTCCACTGCATTCAGCATTCATCAGAATTATTACTGAGTACAATGCTCTTTTTGGTATATATCTAACCAGGCACATCGAAGAATTGGAATATCCATAGAAACTCCATACTAAAAGAATACAGTCATAAGTAACATGTCATCTGCAGACTGCCTGAAAGCCCTCTCCCTGTATTCTGTCACCTACACATGGTTGAGGGGAGATCTATGTCCCGCATACAAAGCATTTTCAAATCCCAACCCTGGTAGGCATCATGCATATCTAAAAAACAAACAACTCCAGAATTACTTATTCTAAAGACTTAAACCTTGCCTGTGATATAAATAGGACCCGCTGGAGAGAAAGGCATATATCCCAGAGACTACCCCTTCTCTGGAACAGACTCACCATCCATGTGAAGTAGAGTTTGTCCCTAGCCCAATTCAAGTGTAACTTAGACAATTGGATGGGGAACAGGAAATTCATCCCTTGTTTGGCACCTATGTCTCTAATGAACAGAGGTAGCCTGTAAATGGTTCATCTCCCATGCCCATGCTTGTAAATGTTTCATCTCCCGAGTCCCTGCTTACACCTATCAAGGGTAACAGAAATTGCCAGAGATTTGGGATGCATGGCTGGGTTTAAAAAGGGCACAGCAGTCATTAGCCTAGTACACACCTATGAACCTATGAAGATCATAGATACAACAATGCATATGTTCCTTTGCATGTATAATTATTGATAATACAATTCATCCTAATACTTGAAGAAAGACAGTGTAAATAATAACATGAAATTGTGGGTGGTGTCAAATGGTTCTAGAATGCAAAATATAACAAAATGATATATTGATTATAGTAAACTAAGCAATACTCTTAAATAAAAAAGAACATGAGTGTGAAATTCATGTGTAAGAGGAAAAGGTTTTGAAAGACGAAGAAGTTAGTATTGAAGAGTCTTGTCAGAACAGTACAGGTCTGAATAGATTGTGGAGATCAAGAAATAAAGCTTAGAAAATTAGATGAAAAAAATGTAAATAAGGAAGGGTAAAATATTCTAAAACATAGGATGATTACAGTGCCCTGAACCCTCTTTCTTATAATAGCCTCATTGTTATTCTTGCATAATTGGTGGCCGCGGTGGTGCAGTGGTCAGCATTGCTGCCTCACAGCAAGAGGTTCTCTGGGTCAATCCTCAGCTGGGGTGCCTTCTGTGTGGAGTCTGCCTGTGGTCCTGTGGATTTCCTCCTACATCCCAAAGACATGCTGTAGGTGGATTGGACATTCTAAATTGGCCCTAGGTGTGAGTACGTGCATGTGTGTGTCTTCTGTGGAAGGTTGGGTACTGGGCTGGCAACTTGACACCGTAAAACTCCACTGCCAATCATGAGCGGACAGGTGATCCACTGTGGTGACCCCTAACCAGGAAAAGCCAGAAGAAGAAGTTATTTTTGCATAATTGACCCCCATTTTTTCTTCTACAACCATAATACAATTTTTCCAATATATCTGCCAAAAGTCATTTCTCATTAAACAAATGTTCATACAATCTTTAATTTCAAAAACCCATATTACATAAAGTAAAATATCTACCCTTTTCACATATTCTTTCTTCTTGTTCTTATAATAGCTATACATAATCATAATCACAGCTATACTGTTTATGTCTTTCATATTCTCAAAATTGTTTCTTCACAAAACATTTTTTAGAGTTTCACCACTCTTTTACATTTCAAAAAATGGTCTGTTGCCCATTTTTCTCCACAAAATATACACATACTTTCAACTTTTTATACAGGATATTCCCCTTTACTGGTAACTTATTTATTACCAGACTCCATAGGAAATCCTGACACTCTACTATCTTGGTGCACCACTTTTTCCTTACTGTAATAGCTTTAAGCATATCTTCTGGTAACTTTCCAATGGATTTCCATAATAATAATAATAATATTGTTTCATCACATTATTACACCACATCCTTCAATTTTTTTTCTAAATCATCAAATTTTATTTTCCATGTTAGCATTTTTTCTTCATTATTTTTAATTTCTTCATTTACATATTCTTGTTATCTTTTTCTTATTCTCAACATCTCCCAGATTTTTGTACTTGTATTTAAACAGTCTCACTATTAATTTCTCATACTCCTCCTTTACCCACTTTAATACCCTATGCAAGTTTAAAGAAGCAGAATAAACAACTGGATTTGTCAACCTCAATCTCTCTTCATCTTCACTTGTACGCAACTCATCTCTTTTCACTGGGATTAATTATGAACACCTTATGAAAGAAAATACCAATTGCACAATTCCCTTTTCATTTTCTGAGATTATACAATTGACATACATGCATTTTTTCCCCCTTTAATACAGAATTCACCTGATAAACCTTTTTCCTGAATGGAAATCTATGTCTCCCACAGAAGACAGATTCTCTTAATTTTTTTATCAAACCTTCCCATTGCATCATAACTGCATGATTTTTCCTAATTTTTATCCTTAGCACAGACACTTTATTCAGTGAAAAATGCCCCCCCCCCCCCGTTTTCACCATATCACCAGACCCTTACTTTTATCTTTATTCAAGATCATTCTCATTTCCTTCACATCCAGTCAGACAAAGCAACACTTCCCTCAGCCATGTTTTGCTCTTAGCAACTACAATTATATCATCTGCATATGTCAAAACTACCGGAATTACCACCTTATTTTGCATCATATATCTAGCCTCTTTCCTTTTATAAGCTACTTCACTCACTATCGCATTCATTACCATTACAAACAATATTGCACTCATGGGACAGCCTTCTCTTATACCACACGTTATGCATATTTCTTTACTCAACCACTCATTCACTATCACTCTCACTCTATTATGTTGATATGCTGTCATGCATACTCTCCTAAGTCTATTACCTATTCCATACTTTTCCATAACATTCCATAAAGCACTGTGTCCTACTTTATCAAATGCCTTCCTAATATCACTTACCTTACATTTAACAGCCTCCCTTTTACTTACAATAGCATTCACAATTTCTCTTATAACCAATAAAAATTCTTGACATCTCTTCCCTTTTATACCGTATATACTTTCTTCAATAGTATCACTCATCTTTCCTTCTATTCTCCTCGGTAGTATTTGCATAATAATTTTATAATTTGTGTTCGTGTGCTGGGTCTCCAATCTTTTATGTCATTCTTCACATCTTTTTTAATGTGCCACTACATAACTGTTCATAAAGAAACTTTTTTTCAACCTTTCATCCAGTACATTTGCAAAATACTCAAAATACTCTTTCCCAGTCCATTAATTTCTTTTACATTCCATATTCTATACCATCTGGGCCTGATATTGAATCAGTATTTACTTTCCCAAGCAGTTCATCCAGCTCACTAATAATACTTTCTTTGTCAAATTATTCCTTAAATCATTCTGGCTTTTTTTTTTTTTTACTTTCTATTATCTGTTATTTTTCTTTTTTTATTCTTAAACATATTTTCCACATGCTGTACTATAATACTTATAATATGCTCTTGTGTTCTTCTTACCTCTACTTTTATAATTTTCATTTCCCTTATTGTGCTAATACACTTCTTTATTATTTTACCCAAATGCATAGATACCACCTTCCTTATCCTTTGTAAATAATATACCTGTCTAAACAATGTCTTATTTTTCCTCAGTTTCTTTTATAGATTTATTTTTTTCATATCATAATACTTTCTTATATTATACTGTAAATCCTCTAATGCATTTCTAGACATTTTCTGACACTTCACTTTCTCTTCCTTTCTTATAACACCACCCATTAAAAAAAAAACTTTATACCATTTTATTTAAACCCACCATTCAGACCATTTGTGTAGAAGTATTCCATAACTCCAATACTTCCCACTTTACAATTTCATCCCATTATTTCTCATTTATTATTTTTATTTGCTTTCCTAATTTAATATACTGCTTTTATTCAACCACCTCAATCCATATTGTAAATAGTCTGAAAAAAAATCATTATTTCCTACCGCCAAGCCTTCTGATAATATAAAATAATCCCAATTTCAGATCCAAGCACCCCTTCTATAAATCCATTAACTTTTATTTCACACAAATAATTTACTACATTTTTTCACTTTCTGTATTTTTCACATATTTCCCTTTCATTTTACAATTTCCCCTTAAATCACAATTAAAGTTCCCTGCAATTATAATTTTCAAGTTAACCACAATATGATCTAATATTTGATGAAACATATTCTCTCTTTCCTTGCTAGTTATATATGCATGTTCTCCACCTCAGCAGTTAACCTTCCTATCCTTACTAATGTTGCATCTAGTATTTTACATCTAATATTTTCATTGTTTCACAACACAGCCAGTTCAGTACTATGTTCATTTCCTAAGTTCCATATTATATTTCCACCCCACAATTTTTTTATTTGCAGTCTTTCTTCACTTGTTGGGAATCTTACACCATCTAACATCCACATCACATTTTACACACCATTGCAGCATCACTATCCTTTTTACAGTGTTAATAATACTTTTGATATTTACTGTAAGCACTCTAAAACTGTTCATTTCCTTCTTTTTAAGTTTAAGGGAAGTATTTTTATTTATTTATTTAGTTTTTATTTTTATCTTTTTTTGTTTGTTTGCTCAACATTCCATCAGTTTCAAATGTTAAATCACAAAAAAGTCTCTGTCTCAATATGTATAAAAGATCACATTTCCTTAGCTTTAAAACTCAGAACAGTTACCAAATATCCCCAAATATAACATCTGTCTATTACAGTGTCATTTTTGTTCTTATTCTCACGGTTGGTCTTCTCTTCTTTTTAAAAACAGTTTTACTTACAGTTTGTTGCTGCTTCCTTTTTTGCCCGCTGTTACTGCTGCATGTGTTCTAGTTACTGCATTGTGTGCTGCTACAAAACCAGTCAACTTCTTAGTTTGTTGCTGTTATCTTCTTTTACTTTCTGTCACTCTTCCATGTGTTTTAACTTTTGCATTCTCTGCTGCCATATCACCTGGTTCCTTTTACACATTACCATCTTCAGCAATTCAAAAAACGTATTTGCCTTCTCACCCAGTGAAAGATAATAACTGCCACCCGGATCATCCTGATCAATTATTTTTAACAGAGCATCATCTGCAAGCCCACCTGATGCCAATCGTTTTATATGCAACACAACTGACTTCCTTATTTTCTTACCCATGTAGACAGATAAATATTGCTCATTTGTAATATCCACTAAACAGAAATCTTTGTTTACTGTCTGATGCTCCATATCAAGTAAAGTTTTCTCCAAATTCTCACTTTGTACCTCCAAACCTTCCACAGATTTTCTTTCTTTCTCTGTGCTGTTGCTTTCTTTAGGCCTCCTCCTTGCAGCTGTAGGAGCCCTCCAGTGCCATCTAGTAGGTCCAAAGGGAAAGGGAATTTCCCTGGTGTCTGACCAAATTTCCCCTAGTAGGATATTTACCACCTTGGGTATCCTCTAAAAAGAATCTACTAGCCTAGTGGGACTAACCCTGTAAACTTAGGATAAATAAATTAAAAAATTTCTGTTGCTCATTTCCATGCCATTATACCACCATTTGCATATTATGAAAGCTGCAGGATTTCTCAGGTTTCAACAACTGCATTCACTGTGTTTCTGAATCACCTCCACCCTGTATTTGCCATGCTTCACAAAAACTCAAGTACCACACCAAAACTGTTTGGGAATTCCAACCAAAAAGATCAGAAATTGATTTACTGTTAATGAAGTTAACAACTTCAAAAAAATTATATGATGTTGGAATTAAGTTATAGATATAAAAATTTAGAAATTTACTTATGATGTTTTTAATAACTTTAAAATGTTTTTACTCAGTAAAGTATAAGTCACAGAAAATTATGCAATTTTTAATCTCCAAAAGACTTTGGAGCTTTGATTAGAAACTTTAGGGTACCAAGTAAATTTCTTGATTTCTGTATGAAAAAATAGGGACTTTTCTCAAATGAAAATATCAAAATATATTAGGAAAAATACCTATCTTCTCTACAGTGGCCCTGTGAAAAAAAGAAAAGTTTTTTGTTATGACAACAATTTCATACCTTTTTTTTCATAGTCTGTGTCTTAAATAGATTATTATCAATATATCCTGGTTTTAGCATGGAAAATAAAATACTTATGTATTTAATGGAAAATAAAATACTTATGTATTTAAGAAATTGTTATCAATGGTTAAAATTTGAAAAAGATTTATCACTGGGCAATTTTCAGAGTGAGGAAAATGATTGAATTTATTTTCATCCTATAGTATGAAACAGTTCTGAACCAGGTGGTAAGAATAACTGTAACTATATTAAACAGAGGGATCCTGTTGTGTGTTTTCGGCAAAAGTAGCAAATAAAAAATAAATAAATAGATAAATAGATGCTAAATAGAGTTGAATAAGGACAAAGAGAACACCCTTAACTTGTTCATTTTCAGGTAACTTTGCAGTGATCAAAATAACTGATAATTACATAATTGTTCAATTATAATGCAATTTGTTGATATGTTTTATAAACTGACACATAAAACTCAGTCTATCAATTATTTCAAACAGAATATAATAATTTATCCTACTGAATGCCCCCAGGCTCTAAAGTGAAAGTAAAAACTGGAGTTGAATAAAAACACCAGTTTTTAAATCTACAAAATAAGAGTTTAATCTTGAGCCTGACGAGAAGAGATGAATCATGACTAGCAGTGCACTGATGGTGGATGGCAGTAACAGAAACACTGATGAACCAGAAGCTCTAGGTGAGGTAACATAACACAAGGGCATGACAGGTAAATGTCTAACTATGGCGTCTCAACAGGGCAAGGAACAGGATACAAGGGCATGATGCATACATGTCCATTTGGGAGGCACACTATGACCTATGTGTATGGAGTACAACATATGCTGCAAGGAACACAACTACACCTGTACATATGTCATGGCATGGCAGAGGGTGGGGAGACACAAGATGTGCAGAGCACTGATGCCAACATGATGCAGGAATGTGGGTTGCAATAACATGGCCATTGCTGCTGTCAATATATGTTAGTACAAGAACGGTCGTAGGATAACAGCAGAAAGGTACATGTTAAGCAACAGGACAGAGATGGCAGTGCTGGGACATGAGTTAGCAAAGCAGTCATATACATAAGTACTGACACACATGTGTAACCCACCGGAGTACACATCTTGTCATGGGCCCACAACAAAAGCAACAAGTGGAAAAGTTTAACAACCGGGAGACAGAGTTGTCACTGCAAGACCCTATCCACATATGACATATGTATCTTGGTGTCTTTGGAGGGTACCAATATTTGTCAGACAGAGAGGAGATGACTGACAGACTATGCTGCTCCACCACAGATGACTTCCACCTGTTGCCTCTATTGGCAAAGATATTATCCACCACATAGTGCTTTTATACCATGCCAACCAGATATTCTTACCTATTATAATGAAACAAGGAATGGAAAATATAAAGGTGTTACTGATCATTGTAAGCTGGGGTGCCTTCTGTGCAAAGTCTGCATGTCTTCCTTGTGGTTGCATGGGTTTCCTCCAGGTGCTCCGGTTTCCTCCCACATCCCAAAGACATGCTGTAGGTGAATTGGACACTCTAAATTGGCCCTAGGCGTGAGTGCGTGCGTGTGTGTGCCTTCTGTGGAAGGTTGGGCACCAGGCTGGCAACTCGACACCATAAAACTCCACTGCCAATCATGAGTGGACAAGGTGATCTGCTGAGATGACCCCTAACTGGGAAAAGCTGAAAGAAGAAGAAGACTGATCATTGCAAGAACCCAATCAAGAAGTGTCAATCTCTATAAGCCCTTCTCACCTGGAGGAATTAGATGTCTGTTTAGTGACTGAGAAGTGGGTTAAATGGATGAAAATACTCTCGCTGCAAAGGGCTATACTATCTTCCATACTTTTAGACTAGTCAGTATGTGGGAGGGAAAAAAGGTGGAGGTGTCTCAGTCTTCATTCAGAAGGTAGATCAGCATGATGCACTACAGCTTCTTCATATCCAAACTGCCATCAGAAATGTCTCTTTCCACATATTATCTAGCTATAAAACTACCTCTGTGGCCCCAAAAAAGCAGCAATGCCTATGAACATGCACTACAGTCACTCTGTTAAACTCAATACCATTTTCCTTCACGATGTAAAATATCAAACAATAGACCGGGCAACTTATACCATCACTAGTCTATGTGTACAGAGATTCTTGGACATTTTTAATGCTAATACCCTGGAAAAACTAGTCAGAGTACCTATTAGGGGAATAACATCTTTGAACTCATTCTTCCTAATATGTGGGCATTTTGCACCATCCCATCCTTTTCTTTGTTGCTTGCTAGGTTTGACCATAAAGCCAGCTCCTTCAAAATAAAACTGAATCCAGAGCAACTTCTACTCTTGATACCTTTAAAAAGTTTTCCAAGACAAAATCCCAACTCTTAGGTAATAAATTGGCAAGCTTCAAATCCCCACCAATCCCATCACTACATGAATATATGGAAAATATACAAGCATGTAAATAGCTAGATAGATGCAACTGTACCCTGTAGAAACAATTGAAGGGCCTACAATAAAAAGAAAACTCACCAGTGGAACTTTAATATCAACAAGCTTTATAATAAACAGAAGAGATTACTGGCTAAAAGTAAGAAGAGCAATGCAAAGTGCAAGTAACTCAGGTGCTTAATTAAATCTACCACGGCCAAGTTCAAGGTGAAAATGGTCAAAGGACAATCATAAGACATTATTTAATTATGAATGTAAACTCAGGAGAACACTGCAACAATGTGTTGAGCTGATTGTAAACACTGTTACCTGCACTGAAGCTGAAGCTATAGGTGCACTACTGGCTGATATATTCATTTCAACTTGACAGCCTCCCCAAGTCTACCACACATGGAATATTTGAAATTTACTTGCCACCAGTAATCACACAAGGCTAAGCAGTGGATGCACCATCAAAAACAAAAGTACTGTGTTAATGGGTCCTGACAATATTTCAGGATGCAGCTTTAGCCAAACCCCTAGCAACACTGATTAACCTTAGCCTCCATATGGGTTTTGTACCAAGTGAATGGAGAAGAGCAGCAGTTATTCCTTTGCATAAAAGAAAGGCCTTCCATAAACCAAGGCAATTGCAGCCTCATGAGTATGACCAGCCTTAACTGCAAAGCCATGGAAAGAATGATTATGTAATTAATTAATAATAACACAGTGATCCTCCAAACATTGGATCCATTTTAGGCTGGATTTGTCAAGGGCAGGTTATGCTTTTTCAACATGGTGGACTTTTTTAAAAAGGTTACCACAGATCATATAACTCATGGTTATGTATTGATTTCTACCTGACATGTAATTATTTATTAGATTTGTATTAAGGTTGTACATAAAAAGCCTAGATATTCCTTTGACTACTCTGTCGTTATTTTGTTTTTTTTTCCAGTTATTTCAGTCAGATACCCTAAGTTAAATGTCTGAATGAGGAACAAATTAACTTTCTTCATTTTAAGGAAGAGATGGTGCGGTGCCATCAGATGTGAGATGGGCTACATTAACACCTCATTATTAGGCTTCCTGACCAATAACACCAATAAACTAAATTAAAGGTCAGCTTTGGAATTTAGAAAAATGAACAAGACAAATAATATCAGAAAAACAACAGGGTCATTAAGATGTATCAGAAAGATCGTAATATGATATTTTCCTGACATTGTTTTGGTTCAAAGCAATATATATTGTAATGTATTATATTTTCAGTGGTAACTATGCCCATTATCATATTTGGTATTACTCAAAACTGAGGAACATCAGAAATTTCTTTCACAAATGAAGTTTACTGGCATATGTTACAATAAATTGAAGTTATCCTAGATGTTTTTACCATTTATTATATGTTGGTTCTGGTATAATGGATCAACCTTGAATAATCAATAACTTTTATAACTGCAAGATTATATAACTCAGATATGTTAACAGGTGTAAATTCTTAAGCTGGAAGATATTCAGAAGCATTTAATGTAGAGTGATACGCAAAGTAGTTCAAAGATCAGTGACATGCATGGAAGGGGGTGATTGAAAGATGTGAGACTAGAAATAGTGTGCATTCTTGTTATGCAAATGACTTCATCATGTCATGCATATAAGTACTTTCATGCAAATGAGACTTGATATATATGCAAATGATGAAATCAAACATGACAGAGTGATTTAAAGATCTATAAATGCAGCTGTCTGGGCCATGGATGTCATATGCTCTGAATACCAGGATTTTACAATCTCAGAATAGCAGCAGACTTAGCTGAATAGCAACTGTTAGTAGCTGCTTTCATAGATAGTGTCAGAAACATTGCTTACTGTCACCTACCATATCATAGATAGGTCCAAAAGACAGAGAGGGATCCAACAAAAGGCAACCTAGTCAGCTGCCTAGGGCCTAGTGATGGCTGAGAAGTCCCACAGACATTTTTAAAAAAAATCTGTCTCACCCACATCCTGGACCCATTTTCACTCTCACCCATCTCCTGACTCAATTTCCTTTCAGCTGTTCTGCTTTCTCATCGACTGATCAATTGAAACAATGAGACAGACAGAAACTTTGAGTGTTTGCATGGTAAAGCAAACCCTTAAGCAACCTAAAGCACTGTCTTTCCTTTTGTGATTTTATAGCTGCCATTACTACAACTGAGAAAAGTAAGAAGTAATTTTCTACTGAGGATAACCAGAAACAAACACATCTGTGCTTTCCCTTTAACATTGGGTGACACCTTTACCAATCTAGCTGTTAATGCCTTTGCAAATAACTCTGCATCCACATTGCATAATATCAGTCTATAATCTTTTATAACATATTTTCTTTACTTCTTTCTTGTTTTTACATTTTAAAAGTAGTTTAACAACTGGACAATTTGCATCCAAACATTTATTATTGACAAATAATTGTGGGCAGATACATATAGCCTCTAACATTTATACACTATATTGTAAACAAGAGTAAGAAAGTTAATTGCTTCTAGATGCCATATTATGTACTTGGTCAAAGAAGAATAAATAATTTTCTTTCAAAAATATGCTTTCTAGAGTTCCACAAGTTCCATATGTTATCTGACATCTTTCAGAAACAGACTCTTATGAGAAAACATGTAATCTCTTCCTTTCTTTTGTATTTATGACATACAACTTTTATGCCGGCTTAAGTTATCTGTGCTCTAATTCTTGAAACCTAAGTTCTTTTTCAGTAAAAGCCAATTGTTCTGTATTGTATTGTATTTTAAATGATTACTTCTCATTTTCCTTACTTCAAATGACACAAACTTCAGCATGTGCACTGAAAACCCCATAAGTTAATAACTTTCCATTGTGCGCATTCTTTTCTCTTCCAGTATTACTAATCACAGATTATCTCAAACATACAAAACTTTAGCAATGGCTTAACATATGAAATATATGATCTGCTTTAGTACATAATGATTAATCCTCTCTTCTAATATTTCTTTGTTGTATTCATTTTATCCTTTTTTCTTCAGTTGTTTAGTTATGCTAGTTAATGAAACACATATTTCTAAACTGTTTTAAAATAGTTTAATCCAAGAAAAAATGGCATAAATAAGTTTACTACATTAGCCACATAAAATGACAAATAGAAAGGCTTGAATGTATTAATTTATTTATATTTCGACTAGTATATCGAAATATCAAAGTGGGTTAATCCTATTTACAGAGAGGTCCAGGGATGGGAAGCGCCAGTAATCTAATCAGTATACAATTTCAAAATTAAAGGTCATATGTAATGCAAACCAAAGACATGCAAAGTACTTTGATGGAAAACCGCTCACTGATTGTAGAGATCATATACAGTATATAAAATACAATTAGAATGCAAGCAAAGAAAAATAAGTTTAGCAAAAAAAAAACTTTGAGGCAACAACAAGTGATGGGAATATGTATGAAAGAAATAGAAAAAAAGTGGACAGAGTTATAATTTAAGGAAACGAGATCAGACAGAAAAAAGCCAGACTGTGGCCTCATCAAATGTTATGTTTGAGCATCCTTCATGCCACTTCCACCTTCTAGCTTCAATGCTTCTGTATTCAATCATACAGGACTCTCCTATGATACACTTACACACACACATACACACACACACACCCACACACACACACACACACACACACACACACACACACACACACACACACACACACAATTATACATTAAGGAAAGGAAATCAAGAGATAATAGGACATTTGTAGCCTTGACAAATATCTTGAGCAAGCACCCTTCTGCTCTTCCCCCCTTTTACATACATTTTCTCCATACGCAGTATCTCGTATATGGACCTCCCTTCCCAATTTCATTCTCTCAATCTCGTCCAGTAACCACTTTAAGCCATCACTTAAAGCTTATCTAAAAAATAAGTGGCTATGTTCCTGTATTTACCCCTCGTGAATGCTCTGATACATCACAGTATACCCCAACTATAACCAGCTTCTTCCCCTGTGTTTAATCTTTTATTCCTAACAGCCTGTCTTAACCTGTTATCTTGACATAAGTCATACTTTACAAATAATACTAGCTAAGTTCAAAGCCTAGGTTTTGTTGTCATGATGTAACAAATTTGTATTTTCTTTTGTATACTACATTTTGTTTACTTTATACTTTTTTCATTATTGTAATTCGTGCATTAAAATTTACTGTTATTCATGGAGCTTTTCTCCCCAGGCCTCCACTGAAAAAGGACCTGTGTCCAGTCAGACTTTCCCGGTAAACAAATGTTAAATAAAATAAAATAAATAAATAAAATAAATACTCTTACATGCATGAAACAGATGAGATACACACACACACACACACACACACACACACAGACACACACACACACACACACACACACACACACACACACACACACACACACACACGCACACACGCACATGCGCACACACGCACACACACACACACACACACACACACACACACACACACACACACACACACACAATTTTTTTTAATAATGCAATTCCCTTACCATATTCTCTTTTAAGTCAACTGAGTCTTTTGTCCTCTTTTCAAATAGCTGAAAGAAAACACAGATTGCTCAAAATCATTGCATAAAAGTGATATAATGAACCCATTACAGGCATCATAAATGGAGAAACATTAAGAGTGTGAAAATATAGACAAATATTAGTATGCAAATGAAGGTGTTAAGAATATGTGAGAACACATTGCTTCATATCGCCAGAAAATAACTCCCAAATGTAAAACAGTGGAGTGGGTCAGGGTCTCTCATCATCCCTAAGGGGCCAAACACTGTCACAATCCAACAGATAAACAGACAGACAGACAAACCTTCACAGATACACGCACACACGCGCACACAGACATTATACCCTTCTTGACTACCAGTAAAGCAACACTACATTATCCTAAGCAAAATCATCCCATTTGTATTACTTTTAAATGTAATGTGTCCAGCCTCTTTTGTTTGTTTTTTTAACTGAACAAGCTGATAGCAGCAATAGTGAGCTGCTTTACTTTCAAGATGCACTTTATAGGTGGGATTCATAGCAGAAATTGCAATGGAATAATTTGGTAGTAGTTCGGGCTAAACGTTTATGAACCAAATCAATATAATTTTACGTTTGCTGTACTTTTCATCTCTACTTTATTGATTCAGCATAGCAGTCTGAAAGGAGATCCAAACAAAAAAAAGACAAAATCATAGGCAATCAAATGAGGCTGGACACATTACATTTCAGAAGTAATATGAATGGTGTGTGTGTGTGTGTGTGTGTGTGTGTGTGTGTGTGTGTGTGTGTGTGTGTGTGTGTGTCTGTGTGTGTGTGTGTGTGTGTGTGTGTGTGTGTGTGTGTGTGTGTGTGTGTGTGTGTGTGTGTGTGTCTGTGAAGGTGTGTCTGTCTGTCTGTTTATCTGTTGGATTGTGACAGTGTTTGGCCCCTTAGGGATGATGAGAGACCCTGACCCACTCCACTGTTTTACATTTGGGAGTTATTTTCTGGCGATATGAAGCAATGTGTTCTCACATATTCTTAACACCTTCATTTGCACACTAATATTTGTCTATATTTTCACACTCTTAATGTTTCTCCATTTATGATGCCTGTAATGGGTTCATTATATCACTTTCTTACAATGATTTTGAGAAATCTGTGTTTTCTTTCAGCTATTTGAAAAGAGGACAAAAGTATCAGTTGACTTAAAAGAGAATATGATAAGGGAATTGCATTATTAAAAAAAATTGTGTGTGTGTGTGTGTGTGTGCACGTGTGTGCACGTGTGTGCGTGTGTGTGCGCATGTGAGCGTGTGTGTGTGTGTGAGAGTGTGTGTGTGTGTGTGTGTGTGTGTGTGTGTGTGTGTGTGTGTGTGTGTGTGTGTGTGTATGTGTGTGTGTGTGTATCTCATCTGTTTCATGCATGTAAGGGTATTTATTTTATTTATTTATTTATTTTATTTTATTTAACATTTGTTTACCGGGAAAGTCTGACTGGACACAGGTCCTTTTTCAGTGGAGGCCTGGGGAGAAAAGCTCCATGAGTAACAGTAAATTTTAATGCATGAATTACAATAATGAATAAAGTATAAAGTAAACAAAGTGTAGTATACAAAAGAAAATACAAATCTGTTACATCCTGACAACAAAACCTAGGCTTTGAACTTAGCTAGTACTATTTGTAAAGTATGACTTATGTCAAGATAACAGGTTAAGACAGGCTGTTAGGAATAAAAGATTAAACACAGGGGAAGAAGCTGGTTATAGTTGGGGTATACTGTGATGTATCAGAGCATTCACGAGGGGTAAGTACAGGAACATAGCCACTTATTTTTTAGATAAGCTTTAAGTGATGGCTTAAAGTGGTTACTGGACGAGATTGAGAGAATGAAATTGGGAAGGGAGGTCCATATACGAGATACTGCGTATGGAGAAAATGTATGTAAAAGGGGGGAAGAGCAGAAGGGTGCTTGCTCAAGATATTTGTCAAGGCTACAAATGTCCTATTATCTCTTGATTTCCTTTCCTTAATGTATAATTGTGTGTGTGTGTGTGTGTGTGTGTGTGTGTGTGTGTGTGTGTGTGTGTGTGTGTGTGTGTGTGTGTGTGTGAGTGCGTGCGTGTGTGCGTGTGTGCGTGTGCGTGCGTGCGTGCATGCGTGTGTGTGTGTGTGTGTGTGTGTGTGTGTGTGTGTGTGTGTGTGTCTGTCAGCTACTTGGGCAGGGACACGAAGCACTGGTTGGACAGAGAGGGTGCTGGAGGTTTTAGCTTCCCCACTAGGCTGAGATCTGGACCCTATAGCTGTGCTAGTGGGGAGTATTACTGGGGACCTGGAGAGCAAGGGAGCGACCAGCCCCGGACTGACTGTGATCTCTATGTGCTCTTAAGGGAAATTGAACTTTACTGTGTGTATTTGTTATCCTTTCCTCCAATATGAGACACCCCTCACTGGTGTTTGTGGTGAAGATTGAGGCTCCTTGATTGTTAGACCAGGGCACGGGCATCACATATTAATTGTTTGGCAGTGGTGGGATATCTACACCACATACTAATTGTTTGGCAAATACTAATTGGCTTGTAGTGGTGTGGGTAGAGTGATTTCCTGTAGCTTGTGTACAATGAGCTTTGAAGGTGTTTGTACTCTAAATCAGCCATACAGTGAATAATCAGAGTTCAGATCACAATTGTTTTATTTCTTTTGTTAGCTTAATTAGTCAGGGTGAGCAGTTAGAATGTCAGCAAGGAATATGGAAAGCTGACAAGAAGCCAGCAGACAGAGATGTGCCAGACTAGGGGACTGGTGCACAGAAACCTGACTAAGGCAGACCTGACTGCAGCCTTGGTTACAGCTGCATCAGAAAACAGCAACCAGGAGGACAATCAGACTGGCAGTGGAGATATAATACGCTCGGAGAATGAACAACTCAACCTTTCTGCAGAGGACTTAAAAATCCATCTGGAGCTAAAGAGACTTGAGTTGGAAGCCAGGTGTGTGGAAATAGAAGCAACTGAGAAACTGAGGTGTATAGAGGGTGAGGACAATGAGAAACTGCAACGTTTGGAGGCTGGGGAGTATGAGAAACTGCTATGCCTGGAAACTGAGGAAAAGGAGAGGCAGAGGCAACATAAAAAGGAGATGCTGACTCTTCGCCAGAGTCATGGAGATAATGGGGAAGGGAGTAACTGGACCCCAGAAGCACAGCAGGTCAGTAAATTTCTTCTGCATTTTAAAGAGGGGGATAATTTTTATAGTTTCATTCAAATGTTTGAGAGGGTATACAAACAGTATGGTGTTGACCAAAGGCTATGGGTATGGTTCCTGACCCCCTTACTCCATGGTAAATCTGTAACTGTTTTGTCAAAAATGTCTAATGTTGCATGTTTTGATTATACTGCTGTTAAAAATCACTTGTTAGAATTGTTTAAGCTAACACCTGAAATGTATAGGAAAATGTTTTGTGAGCATAGATGCAAGGCAGATGAAAGTGTGTGCGAATATGCTGCTGAACTGGGCACTTATTTCCATAGATGGGTGAGTGGATGTCAGGTCACCACTTTTGAAGGGCTGGCAGACCTTTTGGTGAGGGAACATGCCCTTAGCACTTTGTCTGAGGACATGAGAATCTGGTTAGCTGATAGACAATGTGCTACTTTAGATGAGTTGGGGAGGAAGGGAGACCTATACCTGGCCAGCAGAGCAGCCCTGCACAGGAAAGGGATCCCCAGTACTGCTCATGGGTCTAAAGGAACCCATGGTGGGCAGCACAGACTGTCCCACCAGAATCTGCCAGTAGCAGGTGAAGCCACTAGACCAGGTACACATCCAGGAGCTAGGGTTAAATGTTTTGAATGCAAGCAGTGGGGCCATGTGGCATACAGGTGTCCATGGAGGCAAGGTGGGGAACAAACAGTGAGGGAGCCAGTAAGTGGGAAAGACAAAATGCCAATAGTAGGTTGTCTTGAGACAACAGAGGTACCAAACTACCATCCTGCAGATGTCCTGATAGGGAAGGATTTGGATGAAGCATTACCATGTGCTTATGCAGTTACATGCAGTAAGGTTAGGAGACAAGCATGTGGGTCTGGTAGCCTGGGGAAGACCCAGACAGACTGCATACTTGCAGTCAGGACTGGTGAGGTGGTTACTTTAGGGAGGGAGCTGCCCTGTAGCAGTGAGACTGAAGGTAAGCCACAGCTGCTTGGGGGTACTGATGGTCACTTGGACAGAGTGATTGCAAAGGTAGAGGTGAGTAGTAGTATCCAAGCTGACAGTGAGGCATCACTGTCCGAGGATGCCAGACTTCCTGTGGAAGAGGAGCTGGGAAGGTTTACAAGGAGGGAGTTGGGATAGGCTCAGCTTTTAGACCCTACATTGCAAGGCCTGAGGCAGGTAGCTAGGGAGGTACCTGATTCGCAAGGAAAGGGGGAATCTGTATACTGGGAAAAAGGGTTACTATACAGAAAGTGGACCCCTGAGGGAGGGCTAGAAGGTGAGAGAGTACAGCAGTTGGTAGTGCCTAGAGCCTACCATCTAACGCTTCTAGCCATAGCCCATGATATTCTCTTTGCAGGTCATATGGGCATAAAACATACAAATAGGCATATTATGTAGAACTTCTATTGGTCTGGAATTTCCAGAGATGTAACAGGGTACTGCAGGACCTGTGAGCAGTGCCAAAAGGTAGGCAAGAGGAGACAAGGCGAGAGCTCTTTTGATGCCTTTGCCTGTGATTGAGGAGCCATTTCAGAAGGTAGCTATGGATATTGTGGGCCCGCTGAGTACCCCATGTTCCACAGGGAAAAAATTATATCCTAGTGGTAGTGGATTATGCTACCTGATACCCTGAGGCAGTAGGTTTGCCCTCCATTGAGGCAGAGAAGGTGACAAATGCTTTGTTAGAGATTTTCAGCAAGGTAGGTTCCCCAAAAGAAATACTGACTGACAGAGGTGCCAATTTCATGTCAGACCTGCTGGCTTGTCTGTGGAAGTCCTGTGGTGTGAAGCACATGAAGACCACCTCCTACCATCTCTGGACTAAGTGTCTTGTTGACAGGTTAAACTCTACAATCAAGTCCATGCTACAGGCAT
Source organism: Protopterus annectens (assembly GCF_019279795.1). Lineage (NCBI taxonomy): Eukaryota > Metazoa > Chordata > Ceratodontiformes > Protopteridae > Protopterus > Protopterus annectens. The sequence goes on from NC_056735.1 coordinate 1,270,143,348, forward strand.
TTGCAGATCAGTTTAAGAGGGAGTGGGACAAATATTTGCCCCATCTGTTGTTTGGTTACAGAGAGTTTCCCCAGGAATCCACAGGTTTTTCACCCTTTGAGTTGCTGTATGGGCATAGGGTGAGGGGACCTCTAGATTTAATTTGAGATGAGTGGGAAGGTGAGTGAGAGTCTCACTAGGAGTCTGTTGTGGCATACATCCTAAACTTTAGGACAAGGCTCAGGGAACTCATGGGCTTGTCCCAGGAGAGCCTGGCAGAAGCCCAGCAACAGTAAAAGGTGTAGTATGACAGGAATGCTTGAGCTAGAGAGTATTCTGTGGTGCAGCAGGTAATGGTTCTCTTTCCTTTCAGACACAACATACAGCAAGCAGCTTGAGAGGGACCCTACAAGGTGGTAAGAAAAGTAAGTATTGTTAACTATATGGTGGAACTGCTAGGCAGAAGGCAGGGGCGCAAATTGTACCATGTTAACATGATGAAACCTTACCATGATAGGGAGGTCCTTTTGCTGAGCATTTGCAGTGGATTGTGGGAGGAGTCTGAGGGCGATCTGGGGACTGATCTCCTCATGAGGCTCGGGCTGACACCTCAGTGGAAGTGGTAGCAATGTCCCAGCAGCTATCTCCTACCCAGGTTCGAGAAAGCCAAGCAGTGTTGCAAGAATTTGGGGACATGTTCACTGGGAAACCAGGGTGCACCCACCTGGGGTAGCACTATGTGGATACAGGACCCAAAAGGCCTATTAGGCAGGCCCCTTATAGAGTGGCTGAAAGAGTCAAACAGACTCTGAGGGAGAAGGTACAGGAGATGTTGGAACTAGGCATGATTCAAGAGTCCACCAGTCCCTGGGCCTCTCCAGTGGTGCTGGTGCCAAAGAAGGATGGCAGCATCATGTTTTGTGTGGACTACAGGAAATTAAATAGTCACACAGAGTCAGATGCTTACCCCATGACTAGGAAAGATGAGGCCCTACAGCAGCTGGGTGGGGCTAAGTGTCTTACAACCATTGATCTTACCAGGGGTTACTGCCAGGTGCTCTTGACACCCAGTGCTAGAGAGAAGTCAGCCTTTGTGACTCCTTTTGGCTTGTATGAGTTCACCAAGATGCCCTTTGGGACGAAGAATGCCCCAGCAACTTTCCAGAGGCTGGTAGATCATATCCTAGCAGGAGCAGGAGGGTTTGCCCTTGCTTACCTTGATGATATTGCCATCTACAGCCATTCCTGGCCAGAGCACCTTCAACATGTCACGGAGGTGCTGGGCAGACTACAGAGGGCAGGGTTGACCATTAAGCTGAGCAAATGTCAGGTGGGTATGGCAGAGGCCTTCAACCTAGGACATAGAGTGGGGAGTGGTAAGATAAGGCCAGAACCTGCCAAAGTGGAAGCCATTCAGCCTTGGCCTGCACCTGTTACTAAAAAGCAGGTGAGGGCAATTTTAGGGACAGCAGGGCCCTACAGAAAATTTGACCCAGTTATAGTACCATAGCTGCTCCCCTCACAGACCTGACAAGGAAGAACAGGCCAGATAAGGTAGTGTGGACCTCAGCATGTGAGCAGACATTCCAGAAGCTTAAAGAAGCTGTGGGAGGACCCCCTGTGTTAGCTAGTCCAGAGTACAGCAAATAATTTGTTGTACAGGTGGATGCTTTGAACCATGGGGTAGGGGCAGTACTTAGCCAGATTTCTTCAGAGGGGGGAGACCACCCAGTGGTTTATGTCAGTTGTAGGCTTCAACCCAGGGAGGAATGCTATGCTGCTGTCGAAAAGGAATGTCTAGCCATAGTGAGGGCACTGCAGAAAATTCAGCCTTATCTGTATGGAAGAACACAACCCCTTAACATGGTTAAACAGATCCAGCCAGCAAAATTCCAAGTTGCTAAGATGGAGCCTTGGGTTGCAAGCATATGATATGTCAGTGCAGCACCACAGTGGGATTAGCAATGCCAATGCAGATGGGCTCTCAAGACAGGGAAGGGGGTAAGGTATACTCAGACCTAACCCTGTCAAACAGTGTTTCTCAAGGGTAACTTGAAAAACTAGCTTGAGTTCTCATCGTGGGGCTGGGAGATATGTGAAGATGGGGTAAAGATGGGTGAAGGCTGCCAGCCTAGCCAGATAGAATTTTGTAGATAATTCTGTCATTTGTATATATTAATATAAGCCACAGGGTTGTCTCTTAAATGTGAAAAGACTGCTGTTAGATCTGGAACTGAAAACAAAATGTAGCAACAGTGCACTCTGCTGGCAAAAAGCTGTCCAAGTAAAGCATGTTGTGACCCTTTGATCTAAACATGGTGTAGAAATGTCTAAATGAAGATATTCTTTCTATTGTTTTAACCAAGAGTTAAATTGCTAGATTTAAACATGGAAATGTATTTTTTGCTCTGCTTACTGACCAGCTGCAAGATAACAAAAGGAGATGTTAAGACTGTAAATGTAGTTTCTGTTAGCCTGGGAACCCAGATAAGTGTAAAGAATGATGTTATGTGAACTATGAATGTGATTTTAAAATCAGAATCAGAGAGCATTAAGCATTTTTGTCTTGACCATCCAACTCATCAGCACTCTGCCTGTGTTCTATATGCAAGTTTATCCTAGACTTGTGTTTTCTCTTAGAAACAGCTATAAACTAGAAAGATTAGAAGGTTTTTCTGCTATGTCAGAACTGTACTACTGAATTATTTTAAGTATTTCTCTGTGATATCTGAACTCTTGACTAGCACTGTGTAGCAAAAAGTATTGCCTTGTGTTTTTATTATTTATTATTAAATATTTTAAAACCTTTCAACTGTGGCTGTTTTGTGTAGAGGTAAGTTAAGCTCTAAGAGTACATTGCATGTATATAGTGATCCTGTACCAAGTCACTCTAATAAGCCTTGACTGTTTAGTTATACTACCAATTGGATAATAATATTGCACAGTAATAATTGCACATCCTTTTAAGGGCCTTTGAGTAGCTGATAAATATTAGCTGGGTGGTGGCAGTGATTTCTACCATATAGTCTGGGTAAAAGGGGCACAGCCGGAGAACCTGTGTCAGGCTTCCCCAGGAGTGTCTGTGTGGTTGTATAACCTCTTCTCAAAGTGTGTGTCTTTGTGTGTGTGTGTGTGTGTGTGTGTGTGTGTGTGTGTGTGTGTGCGTGTTTGTGTTTGTGTGTGTGTGTGTGTGTGTGTGTGTGTGTGTGTGTGTGTGTGTGTGTGTGTGTGTGTGTGTGTGTGTGTGTGTGTGTGTGTCAGCTACTTGGGCAGGGACATGAAGCACTGGTTAGACAGAGATGCTGCTGGAGGTTTTAGCTTGCCCACTAGGCTGAGATCTGCACCCTATAGCTGTGCCAGTGGGGAGTCTTATTGGGGACCTGGAGAGCAAAGGAGCGAACAGCCCTGGACTGACTGTGATCTCTGTGTGCTCTTAAGGGAAATTGCACTTTACTGTGTGTATTTATTATCCTTTCCTCCTATATGAGACACCCCTCACTGGTGTTAGTGGTGAAGATTGAGGCTCCCTGATTGCTGGGCCAGGGCACGGGTGTCACACGCTATAGCAAGAAACCTCCTGAAGCGTCTCAGCATAGGAGCTTGACTCGTGGCCCGATCTCTGACAAAGCATCAGTCACAACTGTGCACTTTTTAAAGGTTTAGTCTGCAAAAAACACAATTGTCACATCCTTTCATAAGGTTTTAATAACTGCCTCCAGACACATACAAATAGATATAGGTGAAGAAATCAAAGACTGATGCATAAAGACTTATGGAATTAGGCAAGCAATACACTGTGAGCAGTAGGACCTATTCAGAGACAGCAGTGCAGCAAGGCCATCATAGAAGATGAAAGGATAAGCAGAGGAACCATAGCAGGCATAACACTAATGAGGCAACACATTCTGAAGGCCTGCTTTTATGATTTATGGCTGTGATCAAAAACATTAAACTTAAAGAAAGTTAGCAGAGGTGTGGCATAAAAGCAGGAGCACACGTATTCCAAAACTCCTTGCAAGATAACACTTCCGTTAAGTTTATTTTACCAAGTCTCCCTTTTTTCCTCAAGACAAGCTGTGGAACTTAACACATTCCAGTTTAGTTAACTTCACATTCATCAACTGTTAGCTTCTCATTATTTTTAATAACACATTACTGGTTAAAATGCTACCAGAAGATAGCCCTTACCAACCTTCTGGGTCACGTATATAAACATGGTACAAATATACAGACATAGCTGAATATGTTCGACGCCGAGTGGACCATATGCAAGTATTCAATTTGACAAGTGAGAGTGGAACACAATTATGCTGACAGCCAGTTTCATTCAGCATATCTCAAGATACAAATATTTCACGTAAGAAGACAGATGTAATTAAGTCAAAGCTTTACTTTGGGGGAGATCATGGAACAGTATGAAGTTGGAATTTGCCCTTTCCCAACCATTGTGTGATCTTGAAGCTGGCATATATAACTAATAGGGGATGTCGGGGTGGTGCAAGGTGGCTTTTTCTCATGCTTTCTCCCATGCAACAAACATGAGTTGTGTTTTTTTTTTTGTTATTGCTGTTTTGACTTTCATTCCTTTTGGATCAATGTTTTGACGGTTGCTTGTTTTTTTTTTTGTACTTCAATATTTCAAAGTATATCTGTATAAATACAGATATCTATACATCTGCATGTATAACTAGATAGATATAGCTACAGATATAAATTAGATATAGAGATCTGTGTGTGTATATGCGTGTCTATTTTTTCCCAGTCTGTGTCTCTGTGCGTATGTCTGTATGTTTGTGTTACATGCACCTATATATTTATATGGCTAGATACTTGAAATTTATTAATATTTAAATTATCACCTTCCTGATGTTGGTGCTTGGTTTGTTTTTATGTTCATTGGTAAGAACTAGGCTAGCTGCTTTGTAGGCCATTTTAAACCTAGAAAGTTTCCCTTTTTTGTGCTTGAAATAACTTGTCTCATTTGGTTATCAGATGTACCTAGCAGTGCCAGCTTAATGAAATTTCATTGCTTTGTCCCATTGCAATACATAACATAACATATAATTAGATGGACAGTAAGAGAGATTCACATACAGTAATAATTAGGATACTTGACAACACATACATTTACCACATATTAGATAATAAGACAGTAGACAATATTATACTAGTAGGAATTACACAAACTAAGAATACCCATTGTGATTTGCTTAGAGTATTGTGCATCCACATTAGTAGTGTGATAAACTCTGTTCATATCACACATATATGGAATGATGACTCACTCTGGCTATTGCACTAATAGTAATAGAAGAGATGTCTTGTATGCCAGACAAAAGTCACTTCTTAGCAGTCTGTCACATACCGAGTACAATGACAGGGTTTTGAGTTGGTCTATATAGGACATATTGTTTAGGCCTTGTATCCTTTTAGTAAGGTACCTCTGTGGCATTCCAGTTATTGCATGTGTATGGAGAGATAAATGCCAAACAGGGCATTAGATTCAATGACTGGTCTAATGAAGACTGAGTAAATGAGGACAATGTCATCCCTAAACAATCCCTTTGTTTATAGATTGTGCAATATAGAAGGGCTTTCTCACAATAATGGACACATGTTGATCAAAAGTTATTTCACTGCCCACATAAGTTCCAAAATACCAAACAATTGGGTCAACTCCTAGGGGATTTTTGTTGATGTGGTAGTTCCTTGAGGTAGGTGACTTACCAAAGGATTCAATAATGCATTTTTTTAACATTTAGTTTCAGTACATGATTTTGGTACCAGTTATTTATTTGGGACACTCCTTCTGCAGGATGTCTAAGTCATTTCAGGATTCAGTGACTGCTCCTAGCTTGCAATCATCTGCAAACTTAGCCAAACTGAGCCCTTTGATATTGGCTTTTACTTCAGAAAAGTAAATGCCAAACAAGAGGGGTCCCAGCACAGAACTCTGGGGAACTCCACTGGAGACTGGTCTCGGGGGGGGGGTAACTTCCTCTGTTTTGATTATCCATGACTATTCTGTATGTCAGCTGGCAATCTAGAGAGTGACATAGGTGTTTATTCCCAATTTATTTAGCTTTTCTAATATGCTTGAGTGAGGAATTGTGTCAAAAGCATGGTAACCTCTCAGACATGAAAACAAAAATATAACCTGCCAGGTAAAGTCGCACATAAAAGAACAAAAAAATCAAATTATTCAAATTACTACAACCTACATGGCAACTAAAAATAAAACAAACTTTAACCCTGAAACCTGTCCTTAAAATGCACCCCCTCATATACTGATTTGCTTCAGGGTTTAGAAAATATGCATATATATTTATTATTATTATTATGATTATTATTATTATATAGTTTATGTAGGGAAGTGTAATAGCTTTAGAGTAGTTTTTTGTTTTGCACGTTTGCATGATTTTTATGAACTCTATGAATAAGAATATGTACTGTATAGTGCTGCTGTTTTAAACTATATCATTGAAGTTTTTTGTGATGTCATTGTTATGAGACGTACTCTGTACCAGCGCTTGCTGATGAGATGGTAGACATCCTTGGTGATTTATTGTATCTTTGTTTTTATTTGTCAGTTTGAATATATATTAATGAGCTGGGAAGTGATGTTTTTTGCATTTAAGAGACTCTGAAATGTTTTATTTGTCTGATGAAGCATTAGTTAATTCAATGGGAAAGCACTTACCTGTGCAGTGTCATTGAATAAATGTATTTTTTAAAGGTTGCTTTATTTTTAGTTGCCATGCAGGTCGCAGTAAGTTGTATTATTTGAACCTCTCAGACATATTACGTTCAGACTTTGTTAAATACTGGATTATTCTTTAAAACAACTTTAATGTCTATTTTTTTTCTAGTTTTGGCTTTCAGATTGTAGGTCCAATTCCAAAAGATTTTCTCCCAGTGTAAATGATTTACATCAGGCCTGCCCTGATTCTGAAAGTCTTGTTCTCAGTGCGAGTTACTTCAGTGTAAGGCCTGTATATAAACAGGCTTACACTGGGAGCCAGATTCTCAAATCTTGAATTAAGTGACTTACTCCAAGAGTAAGTCTTTTGGAATCTGGCCCAATGTCTCTAGTTTTTTTCTACATGCTTCAGTCTCTCTGATTTTAGAATATCCCATGTATTTCAGATTTGTCAGTCTTATTTTATATGTTTTCTTATTTTCAGCAGCTGTGTCAGGTTTTTGCCATGCCTTTATTGTGTTTGACCCCATACTAGTACATCTTTTCACTTATATTTGCAATATACCCCAACAGCTTGATCTTACTTTTGCCAAAGTGCTTTAAATCACTTCAGGTTTAGCTAAAATACATAGTTGATATCTAAAGTGTCTGGTAGCTTCATAATAGCATAGTAAATATACACAATCTGGAGCTCACTTTATCCAGTTGGTTTTATGTCAAAAAACCTGATTTGCATCTAACACTGAAAATAATTTAGCATTTGGTATTGTTGAGACAACTTCATCTGTAAATGATAATGTTTTCTTGCAATCATTTTATTTAAGACTTCTGTATCCAAATGTAAACTTTGTCTTCCTTTACAACAGTATTCATACTATACTGCAACTTCATTGTGTCTCATTCCTTCTTATTTTATGCAAGCTTTTCTTCGGTTGACTTTATGTCCTGCTTCACCGCTGAAAGGCAGAGATACTACCTTAACAGCATGTATCACTGGCTAAGTACAGATTTTTATTTGCAAGTGATATTCTCCTGAAAGACATCTTAAGCCTATAAATAAATCAGTATAGTCATATGTGATACTATTGCAATGGCTGTGCATAGTATTAGACGCTTCGCTGTTATTGCATGTTTTATTCTGAATGCATTCACTATTAGGCTTTATAATGTGAATGTGATTTATCAAAATCAGCTCCTCTCAAGCTAAATGAGGCAAAACTTTAGGACAGTTTACTTGTTTAGTTCTATGATTTGAAAAAAATAATTTTGTAGATGTTAATTTTGTATATCTGCAGTTTTTTAATATCCATTTTTAACTCCTGTGTCTGCTATCCATCAAGCCTACACTATGATTGTCCATTTATCCTAAGTGACTTGGGCAAGAAGCATTCACTGCATGGTAAACATCCAGGTAGTCATGAAGAGATTTCCAGTCTTCAGTCAATTCTATCTATGGTCCTATGAAGGCTACCATAAGGATGTAAGTTGGCAGAGACAAGCATGTGACCCCAACCAGTATCCTGGGTGTTGCATTCATTGCTCTCCAGCAGCTGCCATACTGTTGTGAGTTAGACCGCCTCTCTCTCTCTTTCTCTCTCTTTCTCTGTGCTCAGGATGAGTGTGCTAGCATCAGTCACTCATGACCACACAATTGTTATTGACTCCTTCAGTGCTTCAGTGCATCTGTGTCACAGTCAGGACATTGTACCATTGCACCATAAAGTTGGCATCTCACAATCCTGCAGTTTTTCACATAATATTGCATCTCAGTGGGTAATATAGGAGAGCTTTCTATTTAACATTTTTATACCACAGATGATATAAACGTACTGTCTATGAAATTACTATGCGTCACTCATGTGTTTAGTTTAAATTCAACATTTTGCTTATTAATTGCCAGGATTTATTTTCAATAGTCGGATTTGCATTCTTGTGTCAGTAATTCAGAGGCATTTCTAGACTGTGCTTTATCAAGTCTTTTAATTTCTATGGTATCAAACAGACCTGCTTAGAGTCACTGTTCATTTTCATATTTCTGTTCTACAGCATTCAAATTCTTTGAATATACTTGCCTATCCAGTCATCTGTCATCCCACAGCAACTAGGTGTAGAATGGGTTAGGGAGTTCCTTCACCTTAAGGGGCTTGACAATAAAGATATCCATGTTATTGAAACATTGTTAGAGGTGGTCCTGAACAACAACTTTTTATTTTTTGAAAATCAGTTCTTTTTGCAGAAAAGCGGGGTAGCCATGGGTGCCCCTTGTGGAAGTAGTTTTGCTAATAGTGTAATGGCTTATTGTGAATGAGAATTTTTATTTAAAAATTTGAAATTTAGGGAACACGTTACCTGGTATACAAGATACCAGGATGACATGTTCCTAATATGGAAAGGTGAAGTTTCTGTAATTCAAACATTTATTGATGAAATTACAACATTTACCAACTTTTTAGAATTCACCTATCAAATAAGATATGAAGAAATTGATTTTTTAGATATCGACCTTTCAAAAGATAATTTAAACGCTAGATTCAGGACGACCATTTTCCGTAAGCCTACCTATTCAAATGCATTCTTGCATTTCTCTAGCTGCCACCCGCTGCATCAAAATAAAGCAGTAGTCAAGGGGCAGGCAGTAAGGGCAGCAAGAATGGTGTCGAACTTTGCAGACTTGATTTTGGAATGTGAATTCCTAATATCTATGTTTAGTAAGAGGGGCTACCCACAGACTTTTACGGAATTCATCTTTGACGAAGTAATTAATAAAAGACATACAGGACACTTCTCTCCCTTGGTGTCAAAAAGGTATGATATCAACCCCCTCTGGCTACACCCAGAGGTAGAGAATAATCACTCTCAGCTCCCTACTATTAGGCAGGACATTAGATTCTTGACAACTTTCTCTTTGGATTCCCACTATATTAAAGAAATCATCATTAAAAATCGGGGGTTCATTCAAGATGATCATGGTCTAAGAAGAGCCTTTAGTCAAGTGCCTCAGCTTACGTATAGAAGAGGTTCGAATTTGAAAGGCTTGGTCGAGAAGTCTAAAAAAATAGTTTAGGGCCATACAGGGATGTACAAATGTGACAGATGCCATCAATGTCATTTTATCAATGTCACCAAGGTAATAAAAATCAGAGCTAGAGATTATGTTCTAAATGCTAAATTCAATTGTAATTCCCAGGGGGGGGTCTATGCAGCAGTTTGCGACCACTGTGAGGCTTTCTATATAGGGAAAACCGAAAGAAAAATTAGACAAAGAATTTATGAACATTCATATAGCATCAGTAATTCAGTCATCACTAATGCATTGGCAAAACACACTTTGGAATGTCCCATGCATAAGTTTTCCTTTGTAGTCTAAGAAAAAATAGAGAGAATTTAAGAGGGGGTCCCTGGGAGCTCGCATTGGAAGAAGCCGAATTAGCATGGCAAATTCGGACAGGAGCTCACACTCTGCCAGGGCTAAATGAAGCATTGACTATAAAATGCTCATTAAAAAAGAAAGCTTTAGCTAGGTGAAAGTGGTTTATACGCGGTTTTAGATGAGCTTTAATGTGTGCATTGCCTGTCACTATACCGATATAATTGTATAACCTTTCACTGTATGTGTATGGAATGAGGTATAGTATAGCTTAGTCTGTATAGTTTATTTCATACACATGCATGTTCGAAGGGCTTTTATTTATTATGTTCATTTTGGGCGTAAAATGGAAGTCCCAAATTATATTCAGTATTTTTCATTTTATGTTTATTGTCGTTGGCTAGGATGCCACATTTTCCAAACTAAGAATTTCAAGTTTATTTCTGGTTCCATCATGGTTTTTAATAACAGCCGTATGGATGGCAAGAATCAGTAGATTTTCGATGGTTGGTGTTGATGTTTTTAGATTAGCATATAGATTTTTAAATAATGTGTATTTTTTAATTAAGTCTAAATTGCACATTTTCTTGTCAAAGTACACAATATCACTGACAATTCTGATTGTTTTTATTAGTAGTCAATATGTTGTAAGGCTGGAATTTTGGCCATTACGGTCATTGTAATAGTCTAATGCTGTGTTGCTTTAATTTTTAAATGCTTGCATGGCATCACGAGGCTCAATGTTTTTTCATTGGTAGCCTGGTTTTCAAATGTACTTTTAAAAGTGTGTTTTATGGTAAAAAGGTTTTTGTCTGAAGAAGCTGGAGAATTTTCTACCAGCGAAAGCGCTTACAATAAATTTATTTACAACCATTTCTGGATGTTTGTTGGAGTGGACTGAGAGCCTTCAGCCTGTGGTTTTTCAAGTTTGTCTAGTTTTTTGTTATTCTACAGATACTATCTGAAGAACAAAAGTAGGCTTACAAAGTTAGAGCAGTGGTGAAATGGATGAAGCTGCAGTGTAATATAAAGTATGTACAGTACTGCATCTCACTAATAAAAAGTACGTAGGGTACTGCATCTCAGTAATAAAAAGTACGTAGGGTACTGCATCTCAGTAATAAAAAGTATGTAGGGTACTGCATCTCAGTAATAAAAAGTACGTAGGGGTACTGCAGCTCAGTAATAAAAAGTACGTAGGGTACTGCATCTCAGTAATAAAACGTACATAGGGTACTGCATCTCAGTAATAAAAAGTATGTAGGGTACTGCATCTCAGTAATAAAAAGTACGTAGGGGTACTGCATCTCTGTAATAAAAAGTACGTAGGGTACTGCATCTCAGTAATAAAAATGCACAGAGAAGAATAAATAATCTAAAGTGAGATTTTGTGAGTAGTGAAATAAAATCTGTGTTAGTGCAGTTATATGACATGATAGAAAAGTGGGCAATCAATGTTGAAAGTTAATAGGGACCAGCACTAGTGCAGCAGAGACATGCAGTCATGACTAATGCCACTGTAACTTGGTTTCAGCTAAGGATTCTTTTATCCCTCAATCCTTCTGCTGTCAATTCATTACTACATCATACTGCAAAATTACTGCATACATAAGAGCCCAGTGTGGCAATTCATCTATAACAGCATGGGTATTCTGTTCATTCTTAATGGACAGATTTTAACAGGGTCACTTACACAATAAACAACTGTTGGATTCAGAGGATATCTACATTTATTTTTTTTTATCCAAGTGCCTATATAGAGTTTTCAGTTATTTGTTTGAAATAGTTATTATGAAATTGTGGTTCTCTTCTACTGTATTTTTACATCAGGAAGATTGGGCTTATTCATCTTGTGGCAGGCGGTGTTTGTCTGATCTGTTTGAGTTGGGTAATACCAAGAAGACTTACAGTGTAGTCATTTTACTGGTTTGTTAGATAGTTTCTGTTTTTTTTTTTTTCCTGTGCTGCTATAAATTTTGCATAATTTCATCGCTTAGTAGTGCCTTGTACAGTAGCAAACACCTGGAAAGAAAATTTTCTATGCAGAATGGTCCATAAAGCTGTGACTTGTAAAGCAGCAATATAGAGCAAATACCTTGTATAGTGACAAGTTTAGAGCACCTTGTTGGGCAGAAAATGGCAATATCTACAGATTTAGTAGAATTCAGTATTGCATAAACATTAAAGTTAGTAGAATTTAGTGCTGTTTAGCATAACCTCCCCCAATAAAGCACCCTTATTACTCTGCACAAACAAAGCAATCTTAATAGTCTTCTAACCCCAATACACCACCCCCTTCTTGCTCATTAATCAAAGGACTGGACAGTTTGGATATACAATTTCCTAACTTCTCTGTAGCCATCTTGGTGGATATGAGCATCTTGAGACAATGTAACAATTGTCTCATGTTTACCGACAACCACTTAATCCTTAAAGAAGCAGATACATTATGAGAGAGCTGCACTTACACAATGACACTGGAAGCTAAACTCTCTGAAACCACCACCCAACATGCACCTCACATAGCACACAACACACACACAGACTAACATATGCTGAGGCATTTAAAAGCAAACATCTTTATGACCCCTGGAGTCATTATTTTACTATAGTCTTCTTTATGCTATGCTTCAGCAAGCCCAAAATTCACTCAGACCAAAAAAAAAAAAAAAAAGAATACAAAGAATACCTAATACTATATATATTGTCACTCTCAGTGGACTCCCAAACATTAAGGCTCCCTGGCAAGTGAACACACTTCTTAGGACTCTCACCACAGGGGACTCCATTGTAAGACATACTGATGCCCCTCTAACCAGGCTGAACAAGGAGAAGATCACAGCTGCTTATCTGGAACCAGGATCTGCCATATCACACACACAGTCAAGTCATTATAAATCCAGTATGACTGTTGCAGTCCACATAGGTTTAAATGAATGATGTAGCTCATTCAACTATATAAAGAGAGGCAGTATGGGGATTTAAGACTATGTGTCTCAGGCTGGTACGAGCCTAACATTGAGCAGCATATTACCATCACCGAGGGTGATGCTACAATATGAGCAAAAAGTGATTGATTTCAACAACTGTCTGTCTTTTTGATGTCATTCTAAGGGGAGCTAATATTTGTCAGCTTGGAACGACATGCTTAACAGACTATGTTGTTTACCAAGGATGCCCTGCACTTTTTACCTCTAGACTTTCGAATAGTGGCTAAACATTTATCCAATCCCATAGTGCTTTTTTTAGACAATGCAATATTGACAAAGTCACTGACATAGCAAAATAAACTCAACTGAACCATAAGGTGTTACTGCTCAATGCTAGAAGCCTAAATAAAAAAACGCTCTGTCCAAGCCATCCTAACACTTAAGAATATTAACATTTGTGCAGTTATCAAGTCATGGGTTAAAGTTACCGAGAGTACCCTGGCAATCCAAGGTTTGAGTGCCTTCTATACTTTTAGACCAGTAGCTGCATAAACAATGGCTAAAGGCTGACGTGTCTCGGTATACATCACCAACAAGCATACCTCTATGGTGGTCATCCAGGACAATGTTCTGGAGTTCTTCTATATGTGTAGATCACCACAGACAAAATCCTTTACCATTTCCTAGCCAATTATAGATTGTCATCCATGTCCTAAGAAGCTCAAAATGCACACTTGGACTTACTGGAGACACTTACCAGCCAACCTAGCACCCTTCTCATGGGACACTTTAATTACCATTCTGTAGACTGTGAATCCTACATGGATTACAATCTATAGGCACAGAGATTCCTGGTCTTCATAAATACAAACACACTGGACTAAATAGTGAACATGCCGCCTAGAGGTTCCACCATACTGGACCTCATGCTCACAAATATGGGAGAATGATGCACCCCCCCCCCCTTTAATATCTTATCCTCTCTGGTAAGGTTCAACTGTAAAGCTATTTCTTTTGAAATTAAAATCAACTCCATGATCCCATTAAAGCCGGTAACAGTAAAGAAGTGTTCCAAGGTGTTAGAAAAATATGTACTAATGTATATGTTTAGTGCTTATTAGACGCTAAAAGGGTTAACACATTTCATTCTATTTTATGTACAGCTTAATTCTGTATGAAATTATAAGATGCTTTTTCAAACTGCAGTATGCTTTCTGAAATTGCAAGATGCTCTCTGACCTAGTATTTGCTAGCACAGCAAAATTCATGTTTATGCATTTTGGAAATCTACTGAGAAGCAGGTGATTATCTGCTAGGTCATGAAAATAAATGAATAGAACAATACTGTTTTCTATAATCTGATTGAATATGAAGAATCAGCTCTGTTCGTGTTATGAGAACATGCACAGCTGTGGAAAAGAAAAGATACACCAAACAAAGACTGCTTGAAGAAATGAACTATAATCTGTGCTTGCTTTGTGCTGAAATTAGCCATAGTACCTGGAATGGTAACATTGCATAGTGAGAAGTCATATCTGACCGGTGGTCACCAAGGCAACGTTGTTTTTCTTAGGAAGTTTTTTTTGTAAACTTGATATGCCAGCAGAAAATCATGGACAAACAGCTGCTGTGAAATAATATTGAAAGGACTTGTGATTTATTACGTCAGCTTGGTAGGCAATGCCTTGTAAGAAATGTATAAGAATAGCTTCACTTCCTGATTCTAGTTAGACAAACTCTGTATTAGCACGTTTTTGTCTCCTTGCTGTAAGATTAAAGTGCCTTAACCTGAACCTGTCGTGTGTTGATCATTTTGAAGTTATTTTTTCCTTTGACAGATTGGTCCTCCGGACCGGAAACTCTCACTTTGCCGCAGGTCAGAAAGGCCAGGTGGCATGAAACCATACGGGGAAGAGACCACATCAGTTCTTCTGCTTTGAAAGACCTCCAACTGAATTGCCGTTCAAAAGAGGTCAGCCACTTTTCTGATCTGCGACTGGAGGACGAGTTAGCATAGGAACCAGAGACGGTCAATCACGGAGGCTCAGATAAGGTGAGATTTACCTTTTTTCTGTTTTAGATCAGGGACTTGATTTGAATCATCTGTCAGGAGATTTGTTTTGTACAAGTCAGGGACAGAAAGATTGCAGTCTTGTCATAGATCAGGGAAATAGAATAGGTAAGACAGTTATTCTAGATAAACTGTGAAATAGAAAATCGTGGTACCACGTGAAAATAAGAAGGGTTACGTAACATTTTTAACAGTCAGAACAGTATGGGTAATAAGTGCACAAAAAGTTCCCAAGATCCACCGCTAACCGAAGATGCAAAATATATGCAATTACAGCGTGCCGACAATGTTAGATACTATACAAAATGGGTTAATAAATATGAATTTAGTGGCAAATTAGAAAAATCCTCACTTATTAAACTCGTCAAACAGCTTAAAACTGATGCAAAAGGTCAGGTAAAAAAGCAACGTCAATTAAGCATTCCTCAGGCACACAGGTGGATTGAGGAAGCAAACCGTAGGGAACAAAAAAGTGATAATTCAAAAGCTATGTTTTTAGATAAAGAAGACAATAATTTGGTAATAGCATCAGTCCCTCCACCCCCTCTGCTTCCCGCACCAGAATATGAAGTTAATGGACAAGCTGGTCCACCTCCGCTATACCCAGCTGTTACCGCAAAGCCAAGACCGTATGTTAGAGATCCCATCGAGACTAGGTCTCGAACACGTAACTTAAGAGGGGATACTGAGTTATATGAAATAAACAAAAATTCACGAGCTATGAGTGAAGAAGAGATATGTCCACTCATAGAAGTACCAAATCCTCAGACAGGACAGGCAGGACAGGACCCGACTCTCCTAGTATATAGACCGTGGTCACCGGAAAATATCCGGAAAGCCACAGAGGGAATTCCCCATCCAAAAGTTAATTTTAGAAAATTCTTAGAAGACTTACAGGGCATGAGGTTAAGTTATCATTTAAATGGAGAAGAAGTAGAAAAAGTAGTCAGACAAATCGTAGGTCCAGATTGGCACATGATCAGTGGCAACTGGAATCCCCGTGATGCAGAACACAAGCCACTCCCACATAGCAATGCAGAACTGGATAACAGAGTGAAAGGTCTAACAGACCAAATCTCTGAGAAGTGGAAGCCTAGGGCAGACTGGACTTGCATTAATCAATGCATTCAACAGGAAGGCGAAACTGTTGACAGATATTGTGCTAGATTATTAGAGTGTTTTAATAACCATTGTGGAATGCAGGTACCTGAAGACCAGGCACATGATTCCCCATATGAGCAGCAATTAAAGAATGCATTTTTGAAAGGCAGTCCCCGGGATTCAAGAAGCTCGGCGCAAGGCCGGCGTAAGGTCTGCGCCGGCGGTGCAGTGAATAGCCAGTGCAGTAGCGCCATATGCATATTAATGAGAGTGCACCGCAACCACAGACACGTGCGTAGTGTACGTGAGCGAGCCCAGGTAGGATGCGTCTGGAGGCGTGTCTAAGCCGGCATGAGGTGAGCAACCTAATGTGCTGACAGCCACGGTCCGCCCATAATAGTAATGGCAGCAGCCAGGTCCCGTGCAGAATGAAACGCCGCGTAGAGTATGCAGCATAGTACCGTCCCAAATAAGCGGAGAAGCAAATACAAGCCACGAAGGCTTAAGTGTACCCATCCAAGGAGCAAAGGATACGCATATGACCGCGTTTGTCCCGCAATGCACCGTCAGTGGTTACACTCAGAGAAGGTGTACAGCAGCATGTCAGCGCGCACCGACATAGGAGCAGCGACTAAGGTCACCACCTGTCCCACTTTGGGTGGGGCAGTCTCTCTATGGGCAGTTGTGTCCCAAAAAACGTATTAAAAATGGCAAATGTGCTAAGATTGTAGGACATAATGATATCCCGTATTTAATGTAATGGTAGCATGAATTGGTTATTTCTGTAACTGAAATACCTAAATGTCACAAGAAACAGAATAAGCAAGCAAATTGCCACAACAATAAGCTTTTACTTAGGCAAACAAGTGAAGTTCTATGCTATATAGTGACCGTGTGTATGTGTCGGCCTGTAAAGTCAGATGTGAGTCCCCGAAATATCCCAGCTTGGAAACTGGAAAAGGTGGCAACCCCAGTAGCGACATGGGCATGGTCACCAGGGTTACCAGCTGTCCCAATGTGCCATGGACAGTCCCTGATTGGACAGTTGTGTCCCTGCAACAATCGGAAAAATGGAAAATGACCTCAGATCCCCTGCCAAAAATATTCCGCAATATACATGTAATAGTAGTATAAAACATATACATTTGTATATGAAACACATACATGGCATAAGAAAATGAATAAGGAACCCAAATGCTTACAGAATAAGCTTATAGTATGGCAAACAAGTGAAGTTCTGTCAACTGCACTTGCCGTGGGTATGTGTAGTCCTGCAAATTCCGAAGTTTCCACATAACATGCCCCACTATGGGCATTGGAAAAGGTGCCAACCATAATGGTCACAAGCAGTTGTGAGAGTACATAGCCAGGTAGCTGTGTCGACATAACAACAGTAAGGAATCAAGATACTTTAAACACAGGCAAACATGTGCATAGCAACATATCCCACACCCAGCAATGTCTCTGTCGCATACACTGGATGGCGTATGTTGAAGTGTAATATGCAGAAGCAGAACCCATGCATTCAGATGTAATACACAATAGCCTCATTGTACATGTCAGTCCCACCCATGTACACCTGTGCACCCTAACCTTCTAGCATCCGTGTGCAGCTATACACCCACACACAATGTGCATACCTGAAATGTGGTAAGATGTTTGTGTTAGGCAATGCCACGCCGCAAATCGTACCCACATGTCACCAACCCACCTCAGGTACAAAAAGGGGGTTAATTTTTAAATTTTTGGGGGGTTTTGCCCAAATTTTTGAATGTTTTCCTTGGCAA